>NC_067401.1:108447755-108707755 GCF_016432865.1 Antechinus flavipes | reverse complement strand
ATTTGAGAACCACTTTTTATATTTTGTCTCACTTGATCTTTATAATAACCTAGAGAAGAGTGGCAGAGTGTAACTTTAAGCTGCTTCTTCTTACAAGCCTGCCTACTGCAAAGTGTAGTTTCAGGATTAAAATTGCTAAAATGTTGACAACAGCATACAAAGATGGGGTCATCTTATTTTTATTAAATATTTTTAGGTTATAAATGTAATTCATTTTTTTTACACATTTTACATATGAATTATGTGGAGAGAAAAATCAGAACAAAAGGGAAAAATCACTAGAAAAAAAACAGAAGAAAAAAAAGATGACAATTATGCTTAGATCCATATTCAGTCTCCATAGTTCTCTCTCTGGATGTAGAAGGCATTTTCCCAAAATTTGTTGCAATTGCCTTAGATCACTGAATTGCTAGGAAGAGCTAAGTCCACACAATCTTGCTATTTTGGGATATATTGGGAAGAGAAGTGTCTTCTGTTCCATTCAATGATTTTCTGATTCAGCTCACTTCACTCAGCATCAGTTCATGTAAATCTTTCCAGGCTTTTCTGAAATCAGCCTGCTCATCATTTCTCATAGAACAATAATATTCCATTCTAATTATATACTATATATTCTATTATATACTATATTATAAAATATAACTTATTCAACTATTCCCTAATTGATGGGCATCCACTCATTTTCCAAGTCACAACAGCCATCACAGCAGCATCACAGCTGCTACAAACAGTTTTGTCCATGTGGGTCTTTTTTGAGATGAAGTGATATTAATACCTCTCTCATTTATGCTGAAACAAAAAAAGAAATGAAGAGTAAGTGATTTCCTAGTATTGACTACCTTTATTAACATGCAGCTTGTTCTTGGGATTTTTGTTTCTGAAAAATGGGAGAAGGTGCTATGAAATCTTTTGTTGGTGATTTCTTAGATCTTCCTTGAGTCTCATTTTCTTTTTTTTTTGTTCATAGCACCCATCTCTTTCTCCAAATTAAAATTCTGTTTCAGTTCCTGACATTAAGTTGTTACATCTGTGGAATGGAAATGCCTCCATGCATCACAAAGAACGTGAAAGAAACATGAAAAATTGGGGATTTCCTTCAGAAGTTGAAGTAGGAGGAGAAGCTGGGGATGACCACTAAACCCCAATACTAAACATGGCCCTGCCAAAGTGCCCTACATCTTAGGAAGGGCTGTCAGACATAGTTTTTGATAAACTTTACCTTATTCTAAATCTAAACATTTCTGGCCTAGAGAGAAGATCTTCCAAACTAGTAAAATTCCCCCCTCCCATGTCCTTGGACATGTTTCTTTTCCAAGATATTTATAGGAATCTTGAAATAAAATCACAATATGTTAAAAATACAGTTTTACTCTGACATTTCTGAAAAATCAATTAGCATTCATTATTCCATTTCTTCCTTGACAATTTCCTTTGAAGACTGAAAAGGCTCTTCTCTCAGGAATCAATAATGAAAAACCCTTCTGAAAAATAAAAGCACTTTTCTTTGAATGCAACAGAAGACACTTCTCTTCCCAAGCTAATGAATTAAAGGAATGGGCAAGTCAAGGATCTTAAGCAGACTTGGAAAGGAAACAATTGTTTAAGGGCTGAATAAGCTACAGAATATAATTGTAATGGGATATTATTGTTCTATGAGAAATGATGAACAGGCTGATTTCAGAAAAGCCTGGAAAGATTTACATGAACTGATGCTGAGTGAAGTGAGCTGAATCAGGAAATCATTGAATGGAACAGAAGACATGTCTATTCCCAAATATATCCCAAAACAGCAAGATTGTGTGAAGAACTTAGCTCTTCTCAGCAAACTCAGTATGCCAGGCATTGTGTTAAGTGCTTTACAAAGATTATCTCATTTGATCTAAACAACAACTAAGAGGTAGGTGCTATTATTACCTTCAATTTAGGTTTGGTTTTTTTTTGGATGCTGGAGACATTTATTAAAAACACTATCAAAATTTTGGCAAACATTCCAAAAATCAGATTTGAAAACATAATGCTTTCTTTTTCAATTGGTAGTACTTTGAAAAGACAATATGGTAAGACAACACAATTTAAGCCAACATTAGTTCAAAATCCTTACGTGCTTGACCAAATAACTTATATTCTCACATGATAAAACAGTGATAGTTTAAATCAAAGTAAACAGATAAACTGTATGAAATGAAAATTTGTGCTGTTTGATGAATCAATATTTTCTGGTTGAATTTATCCGTTCTTTGTTATATTCCTGTCACCCAGGAGGAAAAAAAATCTTTAAATATACATTTCAGGTATGCAATAGCTTCTTTGCCTATCTCTCTTCAAAAAGATACTTTATAGTAGTATATAAATAGGTCACCTATAAGTTTAAATTACTTCCAGTTTAACATTGAGGAAATAGGAGGCCAGGTGACTTGAAACATAGGTCTTAACTTTGTGATTACAAGCACATCTTTAATCCACTGAGTCACCTAGAGACTAGAGGTATTACTTACTAAAAGTCTGGTTTCCAACCTTAATCTAATTCCCTAAGAAAAGCCTTCAATCATGGATCTAGTACTTATATTTTTGAAGAGAGTGAAACAAATATTGAAAGTTTTTATTTAAGAAAAATATTATTTCTCATTATTTTCCAGTGACTTAAAAAGGAAGTTTTCAAAATGCATTCAAAACTTTGTCCTTTGGGCCTACTGAATTCTTCCATCTTTCTGGTCAGAGACCTGTTAAAGATCTTAGTTTAAAAAGACCAATGTTGCCCATTGGAAACAGAGCCATATCCCATCACCCTGATCAATATCTTGCTACTGGACCCAGATTATTCTGTTTTTTTTTTTTTTTAATTTTTTATTTAATAATTACATTATATTGACACTCATTTCTGTTCCGATTTTTTTTTTCCCCTCCCTCCCTCCACCCCCTCCCCTAGATGGCAAGCAGTCCTTTATATGTTGGATATGTTGCAGTATATCCTAGATACAATATATGTTTGCAGAACCGAACAGTTCTCTTGTTGCGTAGGGAGAATTGGATTCAGAAGGTATAAATAATCCGGGAAGAAAAACAAAAATGCAGATAGTTCACATTCGTTTCCCAGTGTTCTTTCTTTGGGTGTAGCTGCTTTTGTTCGTCATTTATCAATTGAAACTCAGGTCTCTTTGTCAAAGAAATCCACTTCCATCAAAATATGTCCTCATACAATATCGTTGTCGAAGTGTATAATGATCTCCTGGTTCTGCTCATTTCACTTAGCATCAGTTCATGTAGGTCTCTCCAAGCCTCTCTGTATTCATCCTGCTGGTCATTTCTTACAGAACAATAATATTCCATAACATTCATATACCACAATTTACCCAGCCATTCTCCAATTGATGGGCATCCATTCATTTTCCAGTTTCTAGCCACTACAAACAGGGCTGCTACAAACATTTTGGCACATACAGGTCCCTTTCCCTTCTTTAGTATTTCTTTGGGATATAAGCCCAATAGAAACACTGCTGGATCAAAGGATATGCACATTTTGATAATTTTTTGGGCATAATTCCAGATTGCTCTCCAGAATGGTTGGATTCGTTCACAACTCCACCAACAATGCATTAGTGTCCCAGTTTTCCTGCATCCCCTCCAACATTCATCATTATTTTTTCCTGTCATCTTAGCCAATCTGACAGGTGTGTAGTGGTATCTCAGAGTTGTCTTAATTTGCATTTCTCTGATCAATAATGATTTGGAACACTCTTTCATATGAGTGGTAATAGTTTCAATCTCATCCTCTGAAAATTGTCTGTTCATATCCTTTGACCATTTATCAATTGGAGAATGGCTTGATTTCTTATAAATTTGAGTTAGTTCTCTATATATTTTGGAAATGAGGCCTTTATCAGAACCTTTAACTGTGAAAATGTTTTCCCAGTTTGTTGCTTCCCTTCTAATCTTGTTTGCATTAGTTTTATTTGTGCAAAGGCTTTTTAATTTGATGTAATCGAAATTTTCTATTCTGTGATCAGTAATGGTCTCTAGTTCATCTTTGGTCACAAATTTCTTTCTCCTCCACAAGTCTGAGAGATAAATTATTCTATGTTCCTCTAATTTATTTATAATCTCGTTCTTTATGCCTAGGTCATAGACCCATTTTGATCTTATCTTGGTATATGGTGTTAAGTGTGGGTCCATGCCTAATTTCTGCCATACTAATTTCCAATTATCCCAGCAGTTTTTATCAAATAATGAATTCTTTTCCCAGAAGTTAGGGGCTTTGGGTTTGTCAAACACTAGATTGCCATAATTGACTATTCTGTCTTGTGAGCCTAGCCTTTTCCACTGATCCACTAATCTATTTCTTAGCCAATACCAAATGGTTTTGGTGACTGCTGCTTTATAATATAATTTTAGATCAGGTACAGCTAGGCCACCTTCATTTGATTTTTTTTTCATTAGTTCCCTTGAGATTCTCGACTTTTTATTGTTCCATATGAATTTTGTTGTTATTTTTTCTAGATCAATAAAATATTTTCTTGGAAGTCTGATTGGTATAGCACTAAATAAATAGATTAGTTTAGGGAGTATTGTCATCTTTATTATGTTCGCTCGGCCGATCCAAGAGCACTTAATATTTTTCCAATTATTTAAGTCTGACTTTATTTGTGTGGAGACTTTTTTATAATTTTGCTCATATAATTCCTGACTTTCCTTTGGTAGATAGATTCCCAAATATTTTATGGTATCAACAGTTATTCTGAATGGAATTTCTCTTTGTATCTCTTGCTGTTGGGTTTTGTTGGTGATGTATAAAAATGCTGAGGATTTATGGGGATTTATTTTGTAGCCAGCTACTTTGCTAAAATTATGAATTATTTCCAATAGCTTTTTGGTAGAATCTCTGGGGTTCTCTAGGTATACCATCATATCATCTGCAAAGAGTGATAGTTTGGTTTCCTCATTGCCTACTCTAATTCCTTTTATATCTTTCTCGACTCTTATTGCCAAGGCTAGTGTTTCTAATACGATATTAAATAATAATGGTGATAGTGGGCAACCTTGCTTCACTCCAGATCTTACTGGGAAAGGTTCCAGTTTTTCCCCATTGCATATGATGCTTACTGATGGTTTTAAATATATGCTCCTGACTATTTTAAGGAAAAGTCCATTTATTCCTATGCTCTCAAGTGTTTTTATTAGGAATGGATGTTGGATTTTATCAAATGCTTTTTCTGCATCTATTGAGATGATCATGTGGTTTTTGTTTGTTTGGTTATTGATATAGTCAATTATGCTAATAGTTTTCCTAATATTGAACCAGCCCTGCATTCCTGGTATAAATCCTACTTGGTCATAGTGTATTATCCTGGTGACAATTTTCTGTAATCTTTTTGCTAATATTTTATTTAAGATTTTAGCATCAATATTCATTAGGGAGATTGGTCTATAATTTTCTTTCTCTGTTTTCAGCCTGCCTGGTTTAGGTATCAGTACCATGTCTGTGTCATAAAAGGAGTTTGGTAGGACTCCTTCAATCCCTATTTTTTCAAATAGTTTATATAACATTGGAGTTAATTGTTCTTTAAATGTTTGGTAGAATTCACATGTAAATCCATCTGGTCCTGGGGATTTTTTCTTAGGGAGTTGATTGATAGTTTGTTCTATTTCTTTTTCTGAGATGGGACTGTTTAGGATATTTACTTCTTCCTCTGTTAGTTTGGGCAAGCTGTATTTTTGGAGGTATTTTTCTATTTCATTTAAGTTGTCGAATTTATTGGCATAAAGTTGGGCAAAGTAACTCCTAATTATTGCTCTAATTTCCTCTTCGTTAGTGGTGAGTTCTCCCTTTTCATTTTTAAGACTAACAATTTGATTTTCCTCTTTCCTTTTTTTAATCAGATTTACTAAGGGTTTGTCTATTTTGTTGGTTTTTTCATAGAACCAACTCTTAGTTTTATTAATCAATTCAATAGTTTTTTTACTTTCAATTTTATTGATCTCACCTTTTACTTTTAGAATTTCAAGTTTAGTGTTTGACTGGGGGTTTTTAATTTGTTCCTTTTCTAGCATTTTTAATTGCAAACCCAATTCATTGACCTTCTCTTTCTCTATTTTATACAAATAGGCCTCTAGAGATATGAAATTTCCCCTTATTACCGCTTTGGCTGCATCCCATACATTTTGGTATGATGTCTCATTATTATCGTTTTCTTGGGTGAAGTTATTAATTATGTCTATGATTTGCTGTTTTACCCAATCATTCTTTAGTATGAGATTATTTAGTTTCCAATTATTTTTTGGTCTACTTCCCCCTGCTTTTTTGTTGAATGTAATTTTCATTGCATCGTGGTCTGAAAAGGATGCATTTACTATTTCTGCCTTACTACATTTGAGTTTGAGGTTTTTATGTCCTAATATATGGTCAATTTTTGTATAGGTTCCATGAACTGCTGAAAAGAAAGTGTATTCCTTTCTGTCTCCATTACATTTTCTCCAGAGATCTATCATATCTAGCTTTTCTAGTATTCTGTTTACCTCTTTGACTTCTTTCTTATTTATTTTCTGGTTTGATTTATCTAATTCTGAGAATGCAAGGTTAAGATCTCCCACTATTATAGTTTTACTGTCTATTTCTTCTTGCAGCTCTCTTAGTTTCTCTTTTAAGAATTTAGATGCTACCCCACTTGGTGCATATATGTTTAATATAGATAGTGCTTCATTATCCATGCTACCCTTTAGCAAGATATAGTGTCCTTCCTTATCTCTTTTAATTAGGTCAATTTTTGCTTTAGCTTGATCTGAGATCAGGATGGCTACCCCTGCTTTTTTGACTTCACTTGAAGCATAGTAGATTTTGCTCCAACCTTTTACCTTTAACCTGCATGTATCTCCCCGCTTCAGGTGTGTTTCCTGTAAACAACATATTGTAGGATTCTGGCTTTTAATCCATTCTGCTAACCGCTTCCTCTTTATGGGGGAGTTTACCCCGTTCACGTTTATGGTTAGAATGACCAATTCTGTATTACTTGCCATCTTGTTAACCCCGGTTTATGCTTTCCTCCCTTCTTTCCCCTTTCCCCCCCTTCCAAGTATTAAGCTTGTGAGCACCCCTTGCTTCTCACAGCCCTCCCTTTTTAGTGTCCCTCCCCCCGCCTTAGAGTTCCTCCCCCTATCTTACCCCTTTCCCTCCCAGTTCCCGTATTCCCTTCCGCTTAGCTTATTCCTTCCCTTTCCACTTTTCCCTTCTCACTTTTCAATGAGATGAGAGAAGTTTCACCATAGATTGAATATGTCTTAAGATTTTTCACTTAAAGCCAATTCTGAAGGCAGTAAGATACCCACTATATTCATCCCCCTCCATTCTTTCTCTCAGATATAATAGGTTTCCTATGCCTCTTCATGAGATGTACTACCCCCACTTTACCCTTTTTCTGGTACAATGTCCTTTCCACATCAATTTCTAGAACAAGGTATACATGTATTCTTTATACATCTATATAGTCAAAATATAGTTCCCAAGATTAATCTTTACCTTTTTAGATTTCTCTTGAGTTCTATATTTGTAGATCAAACTTTTTGTTAAGTTCTGGTTTTTTCATCAGAAATAGATGAAATTCGCTTACTTCGTTGAATGTCCATCTTCTTCCCTGGAAAAAGATGCTCATTCTCGCTGGGTAAGTTATTTTTGGTTGCATACCAAGTTCCTTAGCCTTTCGGAATATCATATTCCAGGCCCTTCGATCTTTTAATGTGGATGCTGCCAGATCCTGGGTGATCCTTATTGTGGCTCCTTGATACTTGAATTGGGTTTTTCTAGCCGCTTGCAATATTTTTTCCTTCATCTGAGGGTTCTGGCATTTGGCCACTATATTCCTTGGTGTTTTGATTTTAGGATCCCTTTCAGTGGGTGATCGATGAATCCTTTCAATGTTTATTTTTTCCTCTGTTCCTATGACTTCTGGGCAGTTCTCTTTGATAATTTCCTGGAAGACAGTGTCCAGGCTCTTTTTTTCATCATGTTTTTCTGGGAGTCCAATGATTCTCAGATTGTCTCTCCTGGATCTGTTTTCCAGGTCTGTTGTCTTCCCCAGAAGGTATTTCACATTTTTCTCCATTGTTTGATTTTTTTGGATTTGCTTGACTGATTCTTCTTGTCTCCTCGAGTCATTCAATTCCACTTGTTCAATTCTGATTTTCAGTGAAGTATTCTCTTCACTCACTTTTTAAAAATCTTTTTCTAATTGTCCAATTGAGTTCTTTTGTTCTGTGGAATTTTTTTCCATTTCGCCAATTTTGTTTTTTAGAGAGCTGTTTTCTGTTTCCAGTTCACTAATCCTATTTTTCAAGGATTTTACTTCTTTATCCACTCTTTCTTTAACTTTCTCCAGGCTCTTTTCCCATTTTTCTTCTAGCTCCCTTGTGAGAGCCTTTTTAATCACTTCTATGAGGTTCATCTGTGCTGAGGAACAGATGATCTCCTCCTTTGGGGATTCACCTGGGGACTGCCTGTTTTTAGTCTCCTCAGGATTTAGAGTCTGCTCTCTATCTGTATAGAAGCTGTCAAGGGTTAAAGTCCTCTTCAGCTTCTTGCTCATTCTGTCTATTAATCAGAGACAAACTACCAAAGAAAAACAGAAAAAACTGGAGTCTTTCTTTGGGGGGGGGGCTGGGTGTGTTATCGAGCTTCCTCTACAGACTGCAGGTGGCAGCAGTGAGGCACTAGCAGGACTGTGCTGCGCCTGCGCTCTGAGATCCCAAAGCGTGCTGAGTCACTGAGGGGGGGGAAGGGGGGGGGCCAGGTCCTGAGAGACTCCAGCTATTTGCGGTTGTATTCTTCAGCCCCGGTGTTTTTAGCTTCTCTGCTGGGCTGTTGACTTGCTGCAGGTTCCAAACCTGTAGCGAAGCTCTCCCCGCAGAGACGGCTACGATCACTCCCCACCCCCTCTCAGCTCTGCTCCCGTGCTCTCACTGCCGCTGCCCTCAGCCTGCGCCCGATCTAAAACCGCCCCAGCCCTCCAGTAAAGACAGACCTTTCTTGGCGGATCTCAAGGATGGCTTCTCTTGGTAACTATTTGTGGGTTTTTTTCAGTCAAGCATTGATTCAGAGGCTTGTAATGAAGTGGATAGTGAGAGAAAGCGCGGAGCTTATGCAACTGTGAGCCTCCTCTCAGCCATCTTAACCGGAAGTCCCGACCCAGATTATTCTGGAGGAGAAAGTGAGGCAGATGATTTGCACAGCCCTGCTTCACTTAAATCCAACTCCCCTTGCTGATGTCATGGTCCTTTTCAAGATGTCACGGTCATTTCTTCAAGAATGAAGAACAAACAACAGCAACCTTTATAGTCAAAAGCTTCTAAGTCATCTTAGCTCTGAGGGATTTCTCCTCCAGAAAATGCTTGGAGTGAATGTGCTGTGGATCTTGAAGGGAAAACAAAGAGCTCTAGTAGAGAAAAAAGCATCTGGGAAAAGAGGGGCAGTGGAAAATTGTTCTTTCTAATCTTCTAAACTGATCATTCAGCTTCCCCATCTCTCTGATGGGGTATTTTTATTGATAGAATCACCATTCTTCCACTCACCCAAATTTATAACATCAATCATCTCTTTCTTTTACTCTTTACATTTGATCAATTCTACCTCTATGATACCGTTCTACTCTTATCATTCCCCTCACACTACTGCCATCTTATTCAGTCCCTCATCACCTCTCACCTGCACTATTGTATAGTCTCCTTCATTGTTTCCTGCTTTGGGAAGCATTTCCCCATGGAAAAAAGGAAATAATCTGGTATGATCTGTGTGTAGTGAAATCTTTTCAATCATCTCTTCCTTTCCAGATCTTCATTCATCTTTTTAACACTGTTCTAGAATTTTGCTGAAAGTCCAAGTCTAGCTGTCTTGCCTATAGTTTGCAGACTATCTTTTCTCTCATTCCATTTATAAAAATATTTTAAAATACTTAAAAAAAACCTCGTTTCATGTATTCCAGGAATTCTATTTGGATTTGTGCTCATGTTGTGTTTTTCTTTGAGGCTTTGCTTGTAGATGATTTGGAATCATTTTCTTTCTCTGGATTTGTATCTTAAGCATTCATGTCACTACGACAGGTTTTTTTTTTTTTTTTAATGATTGGATTCTTCTTTCTTGCTTTTCTTTTCTTTTCTTTCTTTCTTTCTTTTTGGCCCATTCTTCCAGCTTTCTTACTTTGGGTTTGATGTTTTTGAGGCAGCCATAATTGCTCATTCTTGTTTTAGAAAAGCAGCCTAATTTCTGTTCACTTTTGGAGGAAAGGTCTGAAGTAGCCCTGTTGCTGCTTTCTTGACTTCTTCAGTGTTTTGTTATTCTAAAATCTCAGGGACTGCTCAGGTTGAGGACCTGCAAGTTTTTGTGCTCCCAAAATGATCTGATTTAGGATAAAGTCTGATTGCTGCTCCTTGATTGATCTCTGCAAATATTTGACCTGGTTTTGAGCTAAACAAGAGTGGACTATTCCTGAACTCGACCAACATCAACCATCTGGGAAGTCCTGATGCTTGGGAGTGACTGAAATGCAGGATCCCATCTTTTCTGCCCTGGTTATTCCTCTGGGGTAGAAGCTGGAAGTGAGATTCTGCTTTGCTCCCAAGCCATACTTATGCTACTATTTACTCTGGAATGCTTAACTAATCCCAGTGTTTAACAGTGCCTGGAATATAGTAGCTGCTTAACATATGTTTATTCATTGATATCCCTTCTGGATGCAGGTAATCTCTTTAATTAACCCTTGTATCTCTGACTTGGAACTGGATAGTAGGTGTGAATGCTGCCAGTTAGCACCTATTCCTATCTTGGTGCCCAAGTATGGGTTTGTAATCTTTTCTTGTCCTGGTGCAGAGTTTTGTTTTTGTTTTTGTTTTTTGGTCTGGAGGCATACTCTTGCCTAGCCCTCTTCTCTAGTGTCCATAGCTCTCTTTGTCTATCTTTCTATATAGACTTACATTGAACAAGTGACTCACTGACTTTTTCTTATATTTCCCCATCAGGATTCTGTCTGGTGCATTTCTAGATCTTTTGGGGGAATTTTAGGAAGAATTCACTGTGGTTCTTCCCAATACTCCCCATCTTGGATTAGTCTTATAATGAATTGTTAATGTGTTTAAATGCAAAGACAGGAGACTGCCCCTTGTTACCTCTTTTCAAAGTGTGCAGTTTTCCCTGATGAAATTCAGCTATTGCCGAACTGAAAATTCACCAGGTCTTTGAAAAATTCAAATTTTCAGCTCTGGAGTGAGTGGAAGCAGTGTAATCTCTGCAGAAGACAATAGAATCAGTCACTGATGAAGAGGGTTAGCTGTGGCAATTGGGAATTGATATGAAATATAATAGATTTAAGGAGTCCAATGTGTACTTCAATAATACATAGATTGTTCTAATCCTGCTTCCTTCACTGTGCCCTGCTTCCTGTAAGCTTTCATATATTTCTTTGGATTTTCCACATTTGTCATTTCTATTGGTGCAAAACACCCCTGTTTCTCATTTCTCATCAAGGAACCAATGATCCAATGATCTGTGATTTCATTGTTGTGACCTTCGCATAGTTAAGCCTTTGTAGAAGGTCTTTGAGAGTTGTCAGCTGTGTTGCTGCATTAAGTCTTTAACTTTGGCTTGGTCCTTGGACAACAGAAACACAAACTTATCAATAGAGTCAGACACAGGTTCTTTTTATGTCGACGTGATCCTCTGGAAACCGACATTAAAGAACACAGAGTTACCCCAGGCACTAGATGTGATGAAGCATTAAAGCAGGATCTTTTATTGCCTACATTTCATTTCATGCTTAGACTAATAATAACCTGCTGATTGGCTGGCTTGCCATGGGTCTCTCTACATCATTCCATCCCTCCTTCAGCCATCAAAGTGATTTTCCTCAAGTACGGTCAGTACAGTCTGACCGTATCACTCCCCTACTCATCTTCAGGATCAAATAGAATATACTTTGACATTAAAAGCTCTTCATAATCCTCTCATCCCTCCACAAACATACCTCTTAATTTTTTACCCCTTATAATCCACTATGTATGCTTTGGTCATGACGCTAGTTTCATTGCTGGGCCTCCAAGATGCTCCATCTCCTATCTTCAGATGTTTTCCCTACCTGGGCCCCATTAGTGCCGCTTGGCTTGGCTTCCTCCCAATCTTAGCTCAAAGCCCTTCCCAGTCTCTCTCAATTCTTGTCCTTTCCCTCTGTTGATTATTTCCCATTTATCTTGGATACAGTTTGTACATAATTATTTACTTAGTGTCTCCCTCATTAGACTGTGAGTTTCTGCATGTTAGGGACTATGTTTTGCCTTTCTTTGTATTCCCTGAGCTTAGGACAGTACCTGGAATATGGTAGGAGTTTAATAAATGCTCATTGACTGACTGACATCAAGATAACACTATGTGTTCAGCCATTTCCTCAATTGTGGGGTAGTTTCTAGTTCTCAGAGTTTCTTATTGATAGTCCTATAGCAAGTAAATGGTTCAACTTGGTCTCAGATTTAAGACCTCTGACTTTAAATCCCTTGCCCATTCCACTTTACCGGGGACTTCAAAGTACAAGCTAAAGCTGGGCACAGAGTAAGTAAGGCTCAGTATTCCAGGAATATGCCATTGATTCCTTGGGAATCATCAGCTGCAGTTTACTAGGAAGTCACCAGGTGGAGCCAATGACCAAAATGTGTAATTGTATCATATTTACACACCTTTAGCAGCAAGTTATGGACACAGAGAGGTAAGTGAATAATCCCATTCAGACTTCATTTGTATTTTAAAGATCACGAAACCCTTTTCAGATATAAGTGATCTATTCATTGTTCCAGTGCAACCAATGGTAGGAGAGTAAAGTCCTTTTTATTCTATAACTTGCAAAGGATTTTAGTAAGTCATTTGTTTATGAAAATGCCAACAGAGATCACGATCTTGCCCAATATGTATAGATAAATAATTTTTTCCCTAACCTCTTATTTACATAGAATGACAGGAGAGCTACAAAGTAAAAAAAAAAATTTGAAAAGCAAACAACTTCTGGAGAACTCTGAACACCAGAGATAGGTTTTTTTTTTTTTTTTTAAATTGATGATTATTAAGCAAATGATCTATCCTAGACATGAAAACTTAGGAAATGTACTGGATGTTGGTCACTCTAAGTTAAAAGTGAGGTCTTTCACTAAGGGGACTCAGTTCTAAACCAGGAAATTGCCAAAGGAAAATTAAGACTCAGCCTTCCTACTTGTCCTCTGGGAGGTAAGAGAGCAGAGGTATTAAAGGAGCAGATATGAGAGAGACTTCTATACATTTTAAGTAAAAGGTCTCTGTGCAAGAATAGGATAACCCAATGTAGGATACAGTGAACTTTGAAGCTGGAAATAGTTGAAGAATACAGTTGCCTATAAGGAACAAGTCCTGGGGATCCACACTATACTCTGTGAGGAACATATGCATTCAAGCATCCAACCCATCAGAGACTTTATAAAAAGATTGAAATCCTGCAGTTATAGAGTTGCAAATGGCCTTGGTCATATGTATTATCTGCACATGTTCCTCACTACTATTATGCTTTAAGACACAGTGTGTATTTGTCAGGCTAATAGGAGTACAAGTTTTGTAGCTACTATGCTTGCAATTCCATATGAGTGGATGTCTTTAATCCAGAGTTAATTGAGCCTACTGACTGATTATTAATAGGAAGCACATTGATAAGGATTCATGCATTGTAGTTTTAGAAGGGAGGTACTACGGATACACTCTCAGATCTTGAAAATAGTTGCTACTCTGGGGACCCACTCTGTGAGGATGTGTTCACTTTAGGAAGACAGCCAAGAGGGGGTATTAGGGATGTCTAAAATAAGTGACATTTCCTCTATCTTTTCCCTGGGAACATATAGAAAATTTAAGACCTGATTCTTGGGCATGAATTCTTGACTCTTGAATCCAAGGTTGTTAAAGAGAATCACAGAGAGTAATGGATATAGTATATCAGGGCCTCAAAATGCTAAAGGTACTGTGTATAGTTGAGTGCTAGATAATCATCAGCTTATTCGTTTTTCCTAAAATATGATATTCAGAACTGAACACACCAATGAGGATGTTGACTCTGAGGTGATGCTATGTAAGGGCTAATTGTTATATCCTTCTTTGTTTCTGTGAAGTATTCGACACTATTGACTACTACCTGTGTTTTCATGATACTGTTCTCTGTTGGTTCTTTTCCTATCTGGACCCTTTTCAGTCTCCTTTCCTGGTTCATTATCTTTATCACATCTTTTAACCATGGGTATTTTTTCAACAACTCTTTTTTTTTATCTTGTTTGTCAATGATTACAAAATCTATATATCTAGCTTTAATCTCTTCTCCCTAGCTTTAGTTATACATCTCTCAATACCTAATGAATATTTCAAATAGAATATACTGTAGGCGTCTCAAACTTAACATGATCAAAATTGGATTCATATTGTGTAGCGTGGACAATTCTTCTTTATCCTGTCTCCACTGTACTCTGGATGCTGCTGCAGTTATGGCTGGAGTGGCTGAGATGAAGCCCTACCCCTCTGTGGAAGCTTCTGCCTCCTCTCTTCTCCTTCTCTGTCTCCTTTCTTGGTTTGCTGTGGCCCTAAAAAGTCACACTCTAATAAGCCTAATAAGCCAAGACTCTAATAAAGTCTTGGATATCCTGCTGGTTCCAGGGCTTCTGTAAAATATCCTCTTTTTCCCATCCCACAACTAGGACATATATTCAGCTAGTCTTGTTTCCTGGATGGTTCAGGACTCTGAGGTTTTGCCTCTCTGTATATGGAAGCTAACTTTATTCCCTGATGCTACTCTGATAGGCCAGAATTGAGATCCCATGAGCTTCTCTTTCTGACTTATCTCCTCTCAGAACACCCACAAGCTTCCAGTCCCCAGATATTGGGTTGGGTTCAGGCTCCCTGGATAAATCAAACCTCAGAATGTTTACCGGCTTTGTTCTGTTTACTGAAGCTCTCTCTAGTGACTGGTTCTCTTGCCACAACTGCTCTCTAAGCTCATGCAAGCTTCTGTCTGTTTTCCTGTGCAGTCCTAGAATGGACAGAAATGCTCACAGCTACTTCTCTTTGAGCATCTTGATGGCTGAGCTTTCTTGTACCACTTTAAATATTTTCTGGAGAGCATATGGGAAAACTAGGCTTCACTACCAACGTACTCTCTTAAATAGAAGTCCTCCATTTGGCTTTTAAATCCCTTCACAACCTCTGTTTCCCAACTGTCATTTTTAGCCAAACTAGACTTCTTGGTCTTGTGCTTTTACACTTCTCTTGGGAGTACCTGCAATGTACTACCTCGTCTCTACTTAAAATCCTTGTTTCCTTCAAAATTGTGCTTCTATTTGAAACCTGTTCTCATCTCCCACCTACCAGTACAACCTTATCAATTTACTTTGTACTTGCAGTATTTTGTTTAAGCTTATTATTATACCTGTTATCTCTTTTAAAATGTAAGCTTCTTGAGGGTAGGGACTGTTTCATTTATCTGTGTATCAACAGTGTTTAGCACAGTGTTTGGCATGGGGTAGGCACTTATTAATTGATGGATTGATTAGCCTAGAAAAGTAAAGATATGGGGTGGAGGGTGGACACTATAGTTGTTTCAATATATTCTTTCATAGGAGAGAATTAGCCTTATTTTGCTTTGAGCCAGAGGAAAGGAACAGTAGATGGAGCTTGCAGAGATGGAACTTCCAGTTTCCTATAAGGACAGCTAATATAACTATTAGAGCCCTCCAGCAGTGGAATGGACTGTTCAAAAAGAGTTACCTATTGAATTTCTTGTATTAGGAATGCCTTCTCCCTATTCATTCTACTCATATTGGTTTTCCTGTCTGTTGCTGTAAAATTGTTCTCTCAGGAATGACCATAATGTAACTCTAGTTTTTAGCCTGAAGAATTAGCTCATATCTTAGGAGAAGAGATATGTTCTTCTCTCCTGTCAGCAATGGTTTATTAAGCACTTACTCTGTTCCAAGTGATGTAATATGATTTTGTGGCCCCTGATTTTAGAGGGGCTTCTGTTCTGGCAACAAGTCAGTGATTCTAGATTTTCTGCCTCAGGAAAATGCCCACGCCCAATCTTTCTGATTCTGACCACTCCTTAGTCAGATAGCTTCTGGCCTTAGGAAATTCCCACAATTCAAACTCCTGAGGCAATAGTGAATAAGACCCCAGTGAAAACCAAATTCGGGAGACCACGCCTTCCAACCTATGAGTTATAGATCGTATCTATGACTGAAAACTGAATAAATGTATCTCCTTGCTTCTGTTTCTCTGCTGAATTCCCTTACATTTCAGTCTGCTTTGTAATGGCATTACTATTGCAACAAAGCTTTGCTCCTTGATTAGGAGATGGGTTCAAGTCTGCAAATTCTTGTGATATACCTCGTGACACTGGTCTGGACCCCAAAATTCTGGGATCCCCCTTTTCCAACCTCAACACAAGGAGTGTGCTAAAAAAGAAAGGCAAGCCAGTCTTCATTCTCAAGGAGAACAGATTTAATGGAATAGACAATATGAAAATATCTATGTATGACCAAGACACAGATAGGATGAAATGGAGGTAATCAGCAGAGAGAAGGCACTAGAACTAAGAGAGATCAGGAGAGGCTTCTTTTATAGAATAGGATTTTAGTTGGGACTTGGAAGAAGCCGGAAAGTGATTAGCCCAGGGGAAAAGAGAATTTCATGAATGATGGATAACTAATAAAAATTCCAGAAGGTGGAATGTTTTATGAACGGAAAAGCCAGTAGGTCAATGTTCTTGGTTTGCAGAAAGCATGGGGTAAAATGTTAGAAGACTGGAAATGGAGGAGGAGACCAGATTTTGAACCACTTTGATCACCAAAGAAATTTGGTATTTGATCCTGGGGGTGATAAGGATCTCTAGGAGTTTACTGAGTAGAAGGGTTACATGGTCAGACTTAGGAAGATTCATTGGATAACTGAGTGTAGCATGAACTGGTATAGGGTCATTCTTGAGACAGGGAAACCAACCAGAAGGATATTGCAGTAGACCAGTGGTGAGGTTGCAGTATTGGGGGGGAGGAGAGAAAGGGACATAAATGAGAGATGTTACAAAGTAAAATGAAATCCTGGCAGTAGATTGGATGTGGATGGTGTTTGTGGCATCTGTGTGAGAGAGAAATCTAGGGTGAAATGGATGATCTTGGTTTTGACCCTGGGTGATTGGAACAATGGTGGTAACCTTCCACCAATGACTCAGGCAAATACTTTAGGCTTGAAGCCAGAGTTACACAATTTTTGATGATAAGAGAAATCCATCTACCAATAATCTGGACACCCCTACTTGGTTTTCCCTGGGTGCCACAGGTTCTAGGAGGCAGGGGAAATGAGAATGCACTCATGAACCTTTTCCATTTAGAAATCTGAGATAGGAGGGTAATAATAACTTTTTTTGCAATCAGGGATGATGGAAGGAAAGGGATTACTTTTCAAAGTAAAGGAGAGGAGGTCACCGAGCAGAAGGAAAAAAGCAAAAATTTTGGAGGTAAGGCTGGGAGTGGCAGCAGTTGAGGGAAATTGGTGGAGAGGACGGGGATTGGAAGATATTGGGAGAGATGGGAAGGGATAAGATATAAGGGGAAAAGAAGAAATGGGACAGAGAAACAGAATCCAAAAGAATATTGAAAGATGAGGGAATGGGGGGAGGAAGAGGGCATTAAAAGACCAATTGATGAGGATATATCTTGGGCTTTCCACATTTACCCGAGGGAAGAATAGAATTCTTAGCTTGAATTCCAGTAATTTTGGTCTTTTTTTTTTTTTTTTTTTTTCTATTTTGGTGAGGCAATTAGGGTTAAACAACTTGCCTAGTAAATAGTAAGTGTCTGAGGCCAGATTTGAAGTCAGGTCCTCCTGATCCCAGAGTCAGTGCTCTATCCACTGTGTCATCTAGCTACCCCAATTTTGGTGGGTATATATACTGAAATAAGAGTTCAAACATGTAACTTTCTAGGCGATCAGCAGCTGATGCAGACTTTGAAGGAAGGGGGGAGGACAGTGTTGGCTGTTCACAACGTGTTCTTTCTGTCTCTGTGTCCAGGTCTCTGTTTTTTAGTGAAGGTGGGGTGATATCTATGTTCCTTTTTTAGCCTAAGAGGCTTTCCTACTTCCTTCCTTTCTACCTATGTTTGAGTATCAGGACTGGCTGATTGATCTCTGCTGATGTTTTGGGGCTCTGAGTAGGAAAGGGCCACACATAAGCTTTAGGTTACCTAAAAGGCCTCAGATTAGGGCAGGGGATGGAGGATGTAGTGTTCCCATTCTGCCTTAGTCTTGTGGTTCTGGCCCTTAACCACAGCCTCAGGGAGATCTATAGGAGATATTTTTGTCTATTCCTCTTCCTCTGTGGGAGGTTCTCGGGTTGCCCCTGACATGAATTTCCTTGCCACCAAGCCACCTCTAAAAGTTTTCTTCTTATCAAGTCATCTGAGAATGTAAGACAAGTTCTAGTGTGACTTTTGAAATTCACAGACCATCTGGGATCAATCATTTAGAAAAATATTAGTGCTTGACTTTGGTCGGTAACAGGTATTTAGTCTGGCTAGTATATGGAAACAGAGACAATTCTCTGACAACTTGGTTTTAATAAAATTTATTTAGAAAAAAAGAATTATTCTAAAATCTCATTTATCAGGAGACAAAATATCTATGATTGAGATCAGATTAGTGCTATCTTTTAGCACTAAGAATGCAATGCATTTCTATTTGATTCAACAAATGCTTAATTAAGTATCAAACACTGTTGAATATGTTGAACAGTCAAAAAATCTTTGTTTTTTTTCCCTGATGACACCATCAAAAGAGTTGAGCATAAGATCCAGGTTAGTTTTTTTTTCCCTCCTGAGGCAATTGGGGTTAAGTGACTTGCCCAGGATCACAGACAACCAGGATGTGTTAAGTGTCTGAGGCCAAATCTGAACTCAAGTCCTCCTGACTTCAGGGCTGGTGCTCTATCTGCTGCACCAACTAGCTGCCCTCCAGGTTAGGTTTTAATACTAGATCTGTTACTGGCTGAGTGACATTGGACAGATAACTTAACTTCTTGTGACCTCAGTTCCCTCATCTATAAAATGAGGGGACTGGATTAAAAGGAAGTCAAAATCTGTGAAACTGTCTTAGCCTCAGATAAGAAGTGAGAAACAATCCCTAGGTTTTTGTTTTTGTTTTTTTTTTCAATAGAAAAGCGAGTTACATTGGTGGAAAAAATTTCATGCATTATGAATCAAAGTTTGAGTTTATTGGTGTAACATATTGGTTCAGGTATATGAGGTAGCTACTTCTGCTTTACAGTGGCTTATATCTGTTACCTGCTTACCCTCTGGCTTGTCTCACTTCCTCCAACCTTTTCCCACATTGATAAGTGAAGGGCAAACAATAACAATAATACCACTAACATTGGCAGGTTTAGGTTCCCAGAGTAGGATCACTGCCATGTAGCCGCCCTAAAATTCTAGGGGAAACCCTATTGAGGGGAAATACAATACTGCTACCATCACCTTTGCTCTTGAACCTCCACCAATTGATTTCCATTTACACAAACCAGCACAATAGTGTCATTGACATTTCTGGATCTTAAACATAACATTTGAGTAACAAAGACTTTTATGTGGGGGTATAGTTTTCCTATATTTCTCTTTGACTTTACCTATGATTTAAATACATATGATAAAAAACAAACTAAACTCCTAGCAGGCAACAATATGCAAATAAAATATCATCATTTGAACTAGAGTCTTCTTCAGTTCCAGACACAGCTTCATCTCTCCTTCTCCCCTAGCAATATCTTTCTTTTTAGTTCTCTATCGATTTCAGAACATGTTGCCTTTGAATAGCTTTAGATTTCTGCTTTAATGTAGCAGCTTCTTCTGATATATCATTTGGATTTTTAATTAGAATCATGTAGCAGAAGTGAATGGACCCTCATGTGTAGAAATGTCCATGTGTGGAAGAGTTTGCCATATGGTTTGAAGGGAGGCAGAATAACATTTCTATTTTTTTAATTAAAGCCTTTTATTTTCAAAATATATACATGGATAATTTTTATCATTTACCCGTACAAAATCTTGCATTCTAAATTTTTTCCTTTCCTTCCCCCTAACCCTTCCCCTGGAAGGCAAATAATTCAATATATGTTAAACATGTGCAATTCTTCTATACATATTTCCACAAATATGCTGCCAAGAAAAATCAGATCAAAAAGGAAAAAAATGAGAAAGAAAACAAAATGAAAGCAAATAACAATAAAAAGAGTGAAAATACTATGTTGTGATTCACACTCAGTTCCAGAATAACATTTCTAACTTTGTCTCCTCCGACCCTTTTTTTAAGGGAAGCTTTCATTCCCACTAGGAGAGGAAGCAGGAAGTTAGGACAGAAGCCATTCTGTTCTTCTCAGAGAGGAGTACTTTTCAGAGAGAGGCTAGAATTATATCCATCTGTTCTCTTAAATTTTAATAGTTAGAGCATTAATTAGGACAAGTTTCATCTAAGTTGTGAGTAATTTGTCTTTTAGGGGAAAAAAGTGGACTCTTTTATCATAATCCAATATATAATGATATAACAAAGAAACCCATTTATCCAAGTCATAATAAAACAGAAACCAGGGAAGGTATACATGGGAGAATATATACAAGATCAAACAAAGTGAAGAAGCTTTTCAGTTGGGAGTGAGAAAATCCAACTCAACTAAGAGAGAGTGTCTTAATTTTCATTCAAGGGGAAAGTCTCTGAAGTCTCTGGAACAGCAAGCTGGGAATAAGCAGATGATGAAAACTGCCCATTCCTCTCATGTTTTTCCTTCAGCAATCTGAAGTGGGGATGATCAGGAGTCGGACATCTGAATAGACTTGGTTGAATAAGATTAAAACTTGCTAAGGATCCACACAAGATTAGACCTGGAATCTTGAAAGGGGGCTGGTGACGGCTAAAGTTCTCTTGTCTTTTGCCACTTCTGTTCTGCTTCTCACACAGCATAAGGTATTCATCTCATCTAGCAAGTAGAGAGCCCCATGTCAATGGGCTTTAGGACAGGGGTTACATTAGGAATTCGGTGCACATAACTTTCCAATTTTTTCTTCAATTTAGATATAGTTAAAAATCTTTGGTTCTTTTTCAACATTTTATGAATAACAAAGTTTTTCTGCAAAATCTTGTCATCTTATTTTACCTCTTGAAAAGAAACTTGGTCTCTTAATTTTTAATCACTGTTTCCATGAATATCAGGTTTTTAAAACCAAAATCTCCTTTTGGTTGTATTTAGTATAATTATGATCAGATAATTTCCAATTAATAACAGATGATAGTTCTTCTTTCATTGACTATATCATTGTCTTTCATTGACAACCAACTGTGATGGTTGAAAATGAGCTAATTTTTACTGAATTGGGGTTCAGTTTTACCTTTATTGCTGGTCCCATTTCCATTTCCCAAAGTCAGTGTTTTAAAATCCACTTTTCACGTGTGAAAATTGTATTTCTTTTCTTATTTTATTTTAAAATTGAATATATTCATTCCCCATTAATGACAAAAGATATCTTTGCTATTCCTTTGTACAATTACTTTGTAATTGGGAGTGATTTTCCACCACAAATTCTGGAACTTTGAAACCTTACTCCCTGGTTACATAAATCATTTTTCTACTTGTCATCAGGAAGTTCATATATTTCCTTCTCTTAAATCTTCACTATCTGAAGTTGCCTTTTTTGATTTCTGTAGCACACACATAGCTAGATGTTCTGCAAACAAGATTGGTTGTTTTCAACACAGAGTAATGAACTATTTTGAACAACTCATTAAAATGTGCCATATTTTTCTTCAGGTTTCCTTATTTTTGTTGATATCAGCCTTTGAAATTCACTATCCATTATAGTTACAAACTCAGGACTATTAATCAGTAGGATATGAATTAAAATTCAGTCTCAGAATCTTACTAGCTGTGTGATCCTGGGAAAGTCACTTAACTCTGTTCATCTCAGTTTCCTCATCTATAAAATGATCTAAAAAAGGAAAAGTCAAACCACTCCAGTATCTTTGCCAAGAAAATCCAACTGGGGTCTCAGAAAGTTGAACATGGTTGAACCACTACCACAATAACAAACATAGTGAAAATTAGCATAATACTTATCAAAATATTCCACTGAGATTAAATTATAGAATCATTTGCACCAAATTATTTCTGACAGTGCAGTCTTTATACTTTGCACAATTCCAAACACAAAACCTTTAAGACTTTTTAGTAGTTTACTTCTTTTTTTCTCCTAGTCACCATTGTAAGGTTTCAATTACATTTTTATTCCATATTCCATATTATCCTTGCCCAGAGTGCCATGACTCTTTTCCTGAGAAAAATTTTAGTTTTAACCCCATTGTGATGTAATATACTGTAATAGCAATAATAATATTAATGCAACATTATACTCTATGTAATTTAAGAAATCCTATGAAAATTGTGGCTTTTTTGCATTTCAAATGGCTTTTTATTTCAATTCTAATAATCTACTTCCAACATATTCACTAATTAATTTTAATACTACTGAATATCTTTTCCTTTGTTAGAAGTTTAATATTATGATACTAATTGTTTTTAGAATCTCCTATCCTAGGATGGTGGTGGTAACTTAATCCAAAAAGGACTGTATTGAAAAAAAATCAATTTTTTTAAAAATAAAGGGCATTCATTTTATGATGTTCTCTTTTAGCTGATAATTTCATGGTCATTCTTCTGATATAATAGGAAGAAAGGAATTATCCCAGAAAAGTATCTGTTTTCCAGAATCTGAAGGGAAGCTATTTATCAACTTAGATTTTGACAGTTTGACCCCAGCATCACACTCATAAACAGGAAGCACAGTTAATTAACTTGTTTAACTATCCCAATATAAGTGAAAAATGGGAAGTTAGAAGAGGAAGTAAAGGAAAATATCAAAAAAAATTTACTCAATTATATATTAACACAACTGATAATTTGAAGGAAATAGATAAAAATATAAAACACTAAGCTTAGAAAAAAAAAGGAATTAAATTATTTAAATAGCCCAGTATCATAAAAATAAGTTAAACAAACCATAAATGAATTCTCAAAGGAGAACAAAAAACTGTGTAAATATGTGTTGATGAATTTGTTTTTCATTTTCAAAAATTTGCTTGATGGGAATGGATAGTTGGAGGTGGAACAGATTAATTAAAAATACTTTTGGGGGGAAAAACAAATAGGGAGAAAGAAGGAAAGAGGGAGAAGGAGAGACAGAGAGGGATGGAGCAGATTTCAGTAAATCCAGAAGTGAATGTAAATGAGGCAGTCTATTTATTCTTAATTCCTGATTGCTATTCATTTGTCTTTTGGGCTTGTATTTTCACTGATTTTAAAGTGAGAGTTAATCACTATTAACCTGTCCTTGCCACTCAGCTCACTGTAGTAGTAGTGCTAGGAGAAATCCTAGTCAGAGGACAGTATAAAGTCAAACTGTATACAGGACTGAAAATCCCCTATCTGCTTTAAAATGCCACACATCATCCTATAGGAAATCAGAAAGTCTCACTAGGACCACAAATTCAGAAACAATTTTCAAAAGAAGAAAATTGCATAATGAAATCTCAGAGGTCTACTATTTAGTACAATCCTTTCACTGTAAAGATAAGGAAGGATAAAGAATAGAGGGAGAGGGATTTGTGTAAGGTCACATAGATTGGTTAGTAGATGGCAAGCCCAGTATTTGAACTGAAATATTCCTCTGACTTTAAATCCAAAGATCCTCACTGAGAACCAAAATGAGTACCAGTCTACCACAGGAATGGCTAAACAAATTGTGGCATCTAAAGGGAATGTAATATTACTGTGCTGTAAGAAACACATGTGAAAAATTCAAAGGGACATGAGAAAACTTATATGAACTGAACTAGAGAAAGGTAGGCAAAATCAAGAAAACAATATGTGCTAGGATGATACCAAGGTAAAAGGAAGAAATGAAAAAAAATGGAACCAGGTAATAATAAGCCTTCATCTTAGTTCTGATATAATGGCTAAGATTTATACAATACTTACTACGTAGCAGGCACTGTGCTAATTACAAATATCATTCCATTTGATCCTTATAATGACCCTGGGAGTCATGTTATTATGATCTCTCTTTCACAAGTGAGGAAACTGAGGCAGACAGAAATTAAATGACTTGCCCATGTTCATACAGTATCTGAAGCCAAAATGAACTAAAGTCTTGCTGACTCCAGGCCCTGCTCTCCATTCACTGTGACACCTGGCTACCCAATATAAATGATAATATATGTACTCCCCCCTTTCTTTGTCAAGGTGGGAGACAATGAATGAGAAATGCTGTATATACTGTCAGATTCAGATTATGTGTTGGTTTAATTTTATTGAATTAGTTTTTTAAAAAATTATTTGTTATAAGAGATGGCTTGCCATGCACCTTTCTCTCTTTCTGAGTATAAGGAATTTTTAAAACTGAAGGTAAATGGAAGGAAAGGTTATCAATAAAAATTAAGTTTAAAAAATCCACCCAACCTCCCAAGATATTACAGCTGAGAAAGATTCGCATAGAATGCCATGAAAAAGAGGCAGAGGACCAAAGCTCTGGAGCTGGAAATAGTCTCCGAGACTATGGAGTCCGACCCCCTCATTTTGTAGATGGAGAAACTGAGGCCCATAATTTCTTAAATATCCAGGGAATTAAGTCAAATTTATAAAAATATAAGCCATTGATCAATTGAAAAATAGCCAAAGAATATGAATAAGCAGGTTTCAGAGGAAGAAATCAAAGCTAGCTCTAGTCATATGAAAAAATAATCTAAATTATGATTTAAAATATTATTTTATTTTTGTCCATTTGCATATAAAATGATTTTTAACTTTTTTGGTAAAATTTTTGAGTTCTGAATTATCTCACTAACCTCCTTCTTTCAAAATAAGCGAGTTGATACAGGTTATATATGTCTAATTACTATTGATTGGAGAAATGGAAATTAAAACAACAATGAGGTACCATTTCACATTTATCAAAAAAAGATGAATGCTGGAGGGGATGTGGGAAAATAGGTTTAGTAATGCATTGTTGGTGGAGTTGTGAACTGCTCTAACTATTTTGGAGAACAATTCAAAACTATGCCCAAAGTGCTATAAAACTGCATACTTTGCCTCAACAATACCACTACTAGATCTCTATCCCAAAGTGATAAAAGGAAAAGGATACAACAATGTTCTTTTTGTAGTAGCAAAGAACTGGAAATTGAGGGGATGCCCATCAATTGGGGAATAGCTGAACAAATTGTTATTTACGAATGTAATAGAATACTATTGTGCTATAAGAAATGATGAGCAAAATGCTTTTAGAAAAATCTGGGAAGACATAAATGGACTGATACAAAGAGAAGTGAACAAACCAGGGCATCATCGTAGGTACTAATCTAATAGCAATAATGTAATAATAATCAACTATGAAAGACTTAGTTACTCCGATAAAGACAATGATCCAAGACAATTCTGAAGGACTCATGAAAAAGTGCTATCTATCTCAAGAGAAAGAACTCTGAGTGCAAATTGAAGTGTAATTTTCTCGCTTTCTTTATTTTTCTTGTTTTTTTTTTTTTTTTTTTGTGTGTGACATGGCTACTATGATTTTACATGTATTTTGAGTATTATAATGCCTGTCTTCTCAAGGAGGGGGGCAGGGAAGGAAGAGAGGGAGAAAATTTGTAACTTAAAATTTTTTTTTAAAAAGTGTTAAAAATTTAAAAAGAAAAGAAGATGAGACCCAGAGAAGTCAAATGATTGGGCCAATACAAGTAATAGATGATAGAATCAAGATTTGATTCTATGTCCTTTGCTATGTCCTGTGTACTTTTTATTTTACCAAGAAGTGGAGACTAGTGATAAAGGAAGAGCAAGGGCTGAGTTTGCTAAGCTGGATGGGGATGTGCAAGCTTCTTTTACTGTTGACTCCCTAAGTTATTCTCCATTGGTTCCAGCATAAATAGGTGCTCAGGCCAAATGGTTCAAGTTGAGGGATCATAATCTGATCTAATATGGTGGCAAGGCGGTCTGAGAGAAGTCAAGAGAACTAAGAATAGCATTTACTTTTTAAAATAAAGTTGTATTTAAAAATTTAAAAATCCTTCTTAGCTCCTAAGTTGTACAAAAACAAGCATAATTCTCAGGCCTAAGTTAGTAGACTCTTGGACTTTTAAATGATCTGTAAAGAGTCCTCTAATTCTAAAACCCATGATTTTGTGTATTATAAAGCAAACATTGTGATCAGAGGTTCTTATCCCTGTTGGATTGCTAATGTTCAATAGAGCTTTCAGTTAGCAGGGTACTTGTAAGTGATAATAAATAGCTCTCCAGAAAAAGAGAAATATGGCTTAATATATATATTATTAAGATTATCTCCATTGCTTGATTCAGTTAAGACAATCAATAAAACAATTCTACCTACTGTGTGATATGCTAAACAGGAGTACAAATAAGAAAGAGAAAGATGATCCCTATTCTCCAAGTATCAATACTTTCAGATGCATTAAACTGAAAACAAAATTTGTGGGTTTCATTTAAAGAAGTAGAACAAGGCATTGCTGAGATTTCCCATTTTAGATAGTCTGTTATGAAGAGAAGAACAGGTGATTTACTGGTTTTTCTATAACTGTTTTCCATTAATGGAGAAATGATGGTGAAAATGGCCAATTTATTCTGCTCAATAAAGCATTATTACCTACTTTTAAATGGAAGGGAAAAGGTTGATTGTACAAAGTAGCACTTGGACTATATATGCAGATAGGAAAGCTTCTGCTTCTTCAGGCTCAGACCTTCAGTCTACTTCCTTTTTACATTTTTGAGAGACCAGTAGGCAAGTGCATTGTCCCTGGTTGGGTACACAGAATATCTGGAGCATTTGGGATTTGATAAAGATGGAGACTAAGCAGAGGTGAGGAAATAGTGTGCTGAACTTTCTATATTCCTTTGGTCTCTCTGGAGCTCTGTGTGGCCTATGATTGCCATTGAGAGGGGAAAGGAAAGGAGGAAGGGAATAAGCATTGATAGGGACAATAAAGTTTTTTGTCCCGTGTAATTTTATTTATGATTTCTAGAAATAGCGCTGAAAAACCAGACTTTGATAAAACCCATTGGGATTTAAATAGAACAATTTGACCATGTTTTCAAACCAAATCACTCCAGCTCTCACTTATTGGCCAATAATAGTCCCAGCCTAATCCTTAATTGGTCATTATTTGGGTTCTAATGGCTCAGAGTGAGTATAAAAAGCTATTGTTTCTGATTTAATCGTAAACCTCATGGAGCTTCCTTTTCATTTTGATTTTTTTTTAAATTAACAAACCAGGCCACCTTTGCTTTATTATTTACCCAGCCTTAAAATACTGAATGGGTATTGCCTTAGACAAACTGAAACCAGGGAAAGACTTCAGCTTAAAAAGACCAAGATCTCCTACTATGTCTGGAGTCATCTCCAGGCATCCTGATCTATGTCTTGCCACTGGACCCAGGTAACTCTGGAGGAGAGATTGAGAACTTGCAAGTCAAGACATCCCTCTTCTGATATCACTGGTCCTCTTTTAGAACAAAGAACAAAAATCAACAATGTAACAAGCACTGTTTAAGTGTTTTTTATAAATATTACCTAATCTGATCTTTACAACAACCTTGCTCTGAGGTAAGTCCTATTATTATCCTCATTCTACAATTGAGGAAACTGAGGTAGGTGGCTTGCTCAGGGTAACACAGCTAGGAAGTATCTGAAGCTGGATTTGACTTCAGTTCTTCCTGATTGCAAGCCTTGTGGTCTAGCCATTGCATCACTGGCCATTTGGAGAAGTCTTACTCTTTGCTTTTTTGTCCATTGAGTGCAGTGATCTCTTTTCTCAGGGATCTTCCCCTTCACTGTAGGCTTATAAGGAGAAACAGGAGGGCACTTAGTTGTATGGGAAATGAGTTGGATACTGTTATATAAAGACCATTTAAATGAACTTGAGCTGTTTAGACTGAAGGAGAATTGGTGGAGCAGGAGCAATTAGCTGTCTTTTAGAATTTCAATACTAGAAGGGCTGAGCATGTCAATAGACCCAAAGATTTTATTATAATTTTACTTTGAAATAAAAATTTGCATCCTATCTCTCTTTTATCTGCCTCATAGATGAAAGAGCACACTGGGTCAATTGTCACAGCTTAGCAGCTTAGCTTCTTATATTCTGGTCCTTCTTCTAAAGGTATAGAAGAAAGAACACAGGACTTGGTCTGAAGTCTGACTTTACTTACTACTTACCTGTGTGACCTAGGCGGTCACCCCATCTCTCTGAACTTCAGTATTCTTATTAGTAAAATGAGGCAGTGTAGTAACATGGAAAAAAGTGCTAGTTTTGGAATCTGAAGATCAGGGTTATAATCTCTCTGTTTAGTTACTGAAATGACTAACTTTTAATTTCAATTCCTTAAATGATAGAGGACTAATCACAGAATCACAGAATTGAAGAGTTAGAAGGGACTCAGTAGCCATCCAGTATAATCCATACATGAAAAGAATCCCCACAATATACCCAACTAATGGTCATCTAGCCTGTGCTGGACCTTCAAGGAGAGAGAAGCTACCACCTGACAAAGCTGCCCATTCCATCTCTGGGAGAGCTCTCATTGTAAGAAAGTTTTTCCTAGAGTCAAGACTAAATTTTGTCCATCTGAGGGATAGCTGTACCCTTATTAATATTTTATTCTGTATTTCCTTTTTATATTGGGCTACAATTCTCCTCTTAACCCCTCACACTCTGGCTTCCCATTTCATTCTAGGGAAACTGCTCTTTCCAAAGTCATCTCTTAAAGATCCAAAGTAATCTCTTAAATTGTCCGATCCACTGGTTTTTTCCTCATTCTCACAACATCTCTGCAGCCTTTGATACTGTTGATCATCCTCTTCTGTTGGAATCCTTACTAACTGCTAACTAATTAGAGTTGATCTGATCTTACAAGAAGATGTTTTGGGCAGAACCTGAAACAAGGTACTAAGTAGAACTAATTAGTACAATGCTTGTGTTTGCACCTTTACTCATTGGAGTTCACAAGTATGCCAGCTTCACAAAGTAAACTTTGTAACTTTGTGAGTTCATACCTCCCTTGAAGCTCTTTGGGCCAGAGAGCACTATGGGAGAAAACCCATAATCCCATTCTCTCAGAAGATTCACATATAAGGCCAGTGAAGAGAGAGCTATTCCAGAATATATTTTCCAGTTGGCTGGCTGGTCGCAGAAGAGAGTTCAGCTGGACTGGAGAGGAGCACTCTGGTGCAGAGGCTGAAGAAAGCAGAGGCAGAGGCTGAAGGACAAAACCTTTGGATTTGGCGACATTCGGAGGGAGCTCTTGGAACCAAGCAGAGAGATAGACCTCTAAGCTAACCGGGCTATATTGGAGATAATAAAAGATCTGAACTTTTATCACCTGGCTGCATTTGGGAAGAAGATCACCACACTTTTCTCCTTGGTATTTTCTCTCTCTAAAATTTCAGGCTACCATTCTCTCCTGTTCTCTTCCTACCTATATGACAACTCCGTTTCTGCCTCTGTTTCTGAATCTTTATGTGGATCACACCTGCTCATTGTGGGTGTCACACAGAGTTCTGTCCTGGATTCTCTTCTTTTCTTCCTTTCTACTACTTCATTTGATGATCTCATCTGATAGTTTTCATGGATTTAATTACTGTCTCTTTGCTGATAATTCTCAAATCTACTCATCCTTGCCCTAAGGTCTCTACTGATCTCCCATCTTCACCTCCAACTGCCTTTCAGACACCACAAACTAGATGACCAGTGGACAACTTAAAAGCAGTGTGTCTAAAACTGAACTCATTTTTATCTCTAAAAACATCTCTTCCCCCTCCTTCCCAATTAGTGTACTCCCAATATACTTCTTAGACCCTCAGGTTCACAACCTAGGAGTCATCCTGATTCCTTGCCAACCCTCATTTCCCATTTTTGTTGCCAAAGCCTGTTGAGTCCACCTTTTTTTTTCTCTCTCTTGAACAAGCTTCCATGTTTTTTCATTTGGCACTATCACCACTCTAGTGCAGGTCTTTATCACCTCACAACTGGACTATTGTAATAGTCTGCTGGTGGGTCTGCCTGGCTCAAATCTCTCCTATAATCCATCCCCCATTCAGCTATTAAGGTGATTTTCCTAAAACATAGGTCTATATCAGCCCCCTTCTCATAAACTCCAGTGGCTCCCTATTACCTTTAGGAGCAAATACAAAATGCTGTCTGGCATTCAAAGCCCTTCATAACTTGGTCTTCTCATACCTTTCCAGTCTTCTTACACCTTACTGTCTATCATATATTCTTCCTTCCAGTAACACTAGCCTGCTGGTTGCTCCACAAGCAAGACATTCCATGTCTTGACTCTGGGCATTTTCTGTGATTGTCTCTCATGCCTGGGGTGCTCTCTCTCCTGCTCTCTGTCTATTGGCCTCCCTGGTCTCCTTTAAGCCCCAACTAACAACACATCTTTTAGAAAGCCTTTCCCAACCTCTCCTAATTCTAGTTCTTTCCCTCTCATTTACTTCCTATTTATCCTGTATATACCTTGTTTGTACATATTTGTCTTGTGGTTGTCTTCTCCATTAGGTTATAATTTCTCTGAGGGCAGGAACTGCCTTTTGCTTCTTTTTGTAGCCCAGGCCTTTGCTCAACTTCTCTGTCTGGTTCAGAGCAAACCAGGGAGACTTAAGAGTGAAGGAGAAAATTAAAAATGTACTACGTTGTTTCCCCCTTCCTAGGTAGTTAAACACATTTGTGTACATTTGTGATTGCAGAGATACTCTCCATTTCCTAGCTGTTTTGTCATTAACCAGCTGTCGGAGATCCCTTTTTTTTTCTTTTCCCCTCCCTCCCATTCTTTGTCTTTCCCCTCCCCTCCATCCTTTTTCGTTAATGAGAAGTGAGTTAGAGTGGGGTGGGTGGGAGCTGGATTAATAATGTCTGGGCTTCTGCTTTCTTTAGGCTATTTTAAAAGTTATTTTTCGAGTGAAAGGGGCTGTAAGAGATTCCACTGATTTGATACGTAACCACTTAATGCTGTTCTTTGCTTGGGCAAATGAGGAACTTCTCACCAGTCCCTCCCCTAAAAAGCGAGTGGCATGGGAGGGACTATGTGTTTCTCAATTTTTGAGGAAGAAATAATTTTCTCAGCCTGTTGTGCAGATGGGTAGACCTCCAATGAAAGTGTTATTTGCTAATCAGCTTGTCTGCCTCCAGCTCCCCAGAGTCCTAGGTGCCTTTGTCTGTGTCCTAGGTAAGTCTTGCTATCTTTAATCGGGTTTCCTTCATGGCCCCCTCGGTCTTGGGCCCCCTCAGTCATGAGTCCTAGAGGAGAGCTGCAATGGAGTCTCATCAATCTCCCCAGTCTAAGCTCTTGGATCTGAAAGATGCTCGTCCTGAATAGAGCCCTTGGTCTACAATAGAGAAGGGAGCTCTTCTTAATACTTGGCCCCCCAAGCTGCTCAGGTGGAGGAGAAAGTTGAAATTTATCACAGGGGAAAAATAAAGGTGACAGTATAAAAGTTCATAGAACTGAAGCTGAGAGGTGGGTGTGGAGTCAGTGCTGCAAGAATTTAGTCGACCTTTTGAGTATAGAAGGAAGGGGAAGGGGCATCTTTATTTAGGTTACTTCCAAGGACCCTATTTCTACCCCCAACTCCCACACCCTTATTCAAGGAAGCTGGTTTGGACATTGATTCAGAGTAGTTTTTCCATGTTTGGAGTGAAATCCTTGTGCAGAAAAGCATAGTTACCCTTATAAAGATGTTTTCTTTATTTCTGGGTCATAGAGCTTTCCTGCACGTTTTCAGATCCACTATTTCTGAGGTTGTAACTTTAGAAGTATAACATGGCCGAGTCCTATTTAGAGAGCACATTTGGGGATTTTAGTGGCCTGCAAAGTCAATATGAGTCAATGGTGACTTAGTTACAAAGGGCTTTTATATATATATATAATCTTCTTGCTGTTTGTCTTTGCATTAAATTTCTATTGTCTTCCCTGCAGTGTTAACTTATTAATTCTTCTAATGCCTTCTTCCATATGACAACCCTTTAAATAGGCATTAATTTTTCTAGGATAAATGTGCCTAAGTTCTTTCAACTCCTCTTCATGAAATACAGTTTCAGGACTGCATCATCCTACTTTCTGTTTTATAGATGTGTACTAGTATTTAAAAAATAAAAATTAATACTGCATTTCTAGGAATAAATCTGACAGAAATAATTTTATTTCTGACAAAAATAATATTACTTTAAATCAGGGATTCTTAACCTGATATCCATAGATTCCCCCCCACACCCAAGAAATGTGTCAATAAATTTCATGAGTTCATGAATTTTAATAGGAAAAAATGCATTTTTATTTCTGTATCATTATTGTGTTTTGTGACCTTTTATATTTTATTTTATATATTTAAAAACATTATTCTGAGAAAAGCTTCATCAGATTCCTTTGGTCTATGATTCAATGGTTAAGAATCCTTGCTATAAATTCCATCATTCTATTTCTTAGCCAGTCCCAGACTGTTTTGATAATTACTGCTTTATAAGACAGTAATTATACAGTTTTATATGTATAAGTTCTTATCGTTTCTGAGTTTATTGTGGCAAGTAGACTCTCAAATATTTTATATATTGTCTACAGTTATTTTAAGTGGAATTTCCCTTTCTATCTCTTGTTGCTGGACTTGATAATATATAGAAATGCTAATGATTTATTTGGATTTATTTTGTATCTTGCAACTTTGCTAAAATTGTTAATTATTTCAAATAGTTTTTTGAACTATCATTCTTTGTAGTTGATATGATGTTATACAACATCATATCAACTACAAAGAATGATAGTTTTGTTTCCTTATTACTTATTCTAATTTCTTAACCCCCTCTTATTGCTAGAATAACATTTCTAGTGCAATATTAAATAATCAAATTATAAATAATTAAATAATGAGCATTCTTGCCTCACCTGTGACTTTATTGGGAAGGCTTCTAGCTTATCCCCATTTGAGATAATGCTTGCTGGTTTTTGTTTTGTTTTGTTTTGTTACTGAGGCAATTGGGCTTAAGTAACTTGTCCAGGATCATGCTGCTAGGAAGTGTGAAGTTCTGAGGCTAAATTTGAATACAAGTCCTTTTGACTTCAGGGTTAGTGCTTTATCTGCTGCCACCTAACTGTCCCGCTGATGGTTTTTGATAAATATTATTTATGTTTTAAAGATATTATTCCTATGCTTTCAAGTGTTTTTAAGAGGAATGGAGGTTGTATTTTGCCAAAGGCTTTTTCTGCATCTATTAAGATAAGCACATAATTTCTGTTGGTTTTGTTATTGAGATGATCAACAATGCTGTTAGTTTTTTAAAAAAATATTGACTCAATCCTGCATTCCTGGTATAAATCCCATTTGGTCATAGAGTATGATTCTTTTAAAAAAATTTTTATTATTATTTTTTTATTATAACTTTTTATTGACAGAACATATGCCTGGGTGATTTTTTACAACATTATCCCTTTCACTCACTTCTGTTCCGGCTTTTCCCTTTCCTCCCTCCACCCCCTCCCCTAGATGGCAAGCAGTCTTAAACATGTTAAATATATTATAGTATATCCTAGATACAATATATGTGTGCAGAATTGAACAGTTCTTTTGTTGCACAGGGAGAATTGGATTCAGAAGGTAAAAATAACCTGGGAAGAAAAAGAAAAATGCAAACAGTTTACACTCATTTCTTAGTGTTTCTTCTTTGGGTGTTGCTGCTTCTGTCCATCATTGATCAATTAGAACTGAATTAGATCTTCTCTTTGTCGAAGATATCCACTTCCATCAGAATATATCCTCATACAGTATCGTTGTTGAAGTATATAATGATCTGGTTCTGCTCATTTCACTTAGCATCAGTTCATGTACGTCTTTCCAAGTCTCTCTGTATTCATCCTGCTGGTCATTTCTTAAAGAACAATAATATTCCATAACATTCATATACCTAATTTACCCAACCATTCTCCAATTGATGGGCATCCAATCATTTTCTAGTTTCTAGCCACTACAAACAGGGCTGCCACAAACATTTTGGCACATACAAGTCCCTTTCACTTCTTTAGTATTTCTTTGGGATATAAGGCCAGTAGTAGCACTGCTGGATCAAAGGGTATGCAGTTTGATAATTTTTTGGGCATAATTTTAGATTGCTCTCCAGAATGGTTGGATTTGTTCACAATTCCACCAACAATGCATCAGGGTCCCAGTTTTCCCGCATTCCCTACAACATTCATCATTATTTTTTCCTGTCATCTTAGTCAATCTGACAGGTGTGTAGTAGTATCTCAGAGTTGTCTTAATTTGTATTTCTCTGATCAATAGTGATTTGGAACACTCTTTCATATGAGTGGAAATAGTTTCAATTTCATCATCTGAGAATTGTCTGTTCATATCCTTTGACCATTTAAAGTATGATTCTTGTGATATATTATTGTAACATTTTTAGCAGTATTTTATTTAATTTTGCATCAATATTCATTAGGGAAACTGGTCTATAATTTTCTTTTTCTGTTTTGGCTCTTCCTGGTTTGGGTATTAGCACCATATTTGTGTCATAAAAGGAATTCTTTGCCTTTTTTCCCCAAATAGTTTATATAGTATTGGGATAAATTGTTCTTTAAATGTTTGGTAGAATTTGCTTGTGAATCCATTTGGTCCTGGGATTTTTTCTTTTCTTTCTTTTTTTTTTTTTTATTAAAGCTTTTTATTTACAAAACATATGCATGGATAATTTTTCAACATTGATTCTTGCAAAACCTTCAGTTCCAAATTATCCCCTCCTTTCCCTCCCTCTCCCCCAGATGACAGGTAGTCCAATACATGTTAAATATGTTAAAATATATATTAAATACAATATATGTATACATATTTATACAGTTATCTTGCTGCACAAGAAAAATAGGATCAAGAAGAAAAAAAACTGAGAAAGAAAACAAAATGAAGCAAACAACAACAGAAAGAGTGAGAATGCTATGTTGTGGTTCACACTCACTTGCCGTGGTCCTCTCGCGGGGTGTAGATGGCTCTCTTCATCACTGAACAAGTGGCACTAGTTTAAATTATCTCATTGTTGAAAAGAGCTGCGACTGTCAGAATTGATTGTCATATAGTTTTGTTGTTGCCATCTATAAATGATCTCCTGATTCTGCTCATTTCACTTAGGATCAATTCATGTAAGTCTTTCCAGGCCTGTCTGGAATCATCCTGCTGGTCGTTTTTTTTTTTTCTTTTTTTAATTTTTATTAATAACTTTTTATTGACAGAACCCATGCCATCATCATAATGATGAATGTTGTAGGGAATGCGGGAAAACTGGGACCCTGATGCATTGTTGGTGGAATTGTGAACAAATCCAACCATTCTGGAGAGCAATCTAAAATTATGCCAAAATGTAATTTTTTACAACATTATCCCTTGCACTCACTTCTGTTCCGATTTTCCCCCTTCCTCTCTCCCAGATGCAAGCAGTCCTATACATGTTAAATAGGTTACAGTATATTCTAGATACAATATATGTTTGCAGAACCGAACAGTTCTCTTGTTGCACAGGGAGAATTGGATTCAGAAGATAAAATAACCCAGGAAGAAAAACAAAAATGCAAGCAGTTTACATTTATTTCCCAGTGTTCCTTCTTTGGTGTAGCTGTTTCTGTCCATCATTTATCAATTGAAACTCAGTTAGGTCTCTTTGTCGAAGAAATCCACTTCCATCAGAATACTTCCTCATACAGTATCGTTATTGAAGTATATAATGATCTCCTGGTTCTGCTCATTTCACTTAGCATCTGTTCATGTAAGTCTCACTAATCATCTCTGTATTCATCCCACTAGTGGGTCATTTCTTACAGAACAATAATATTCCGTAGCATTCATATACCACAATTTATCTAACTATTCTCCAATTGATGGGCAATGGATATTATTTTCTTTTTGCCTGCCAGTGAGATATTATTCACTCAAGTGGATCTTGTAGATACTTAAAACCTAACAATCTTTTTCAGATAAATTTCTGTCTAAACATGCCCCTCCCATCTCATCTTATGCTTGTGATGTTTATTTTTGAATTCAAATACAGATGCATCTGTATGTCCTGGATATTCTCTCTCTCTGCAGGACTTCTCTTAGTCCATCTTAATATGCTGCTGCTGTTTTTCAATCTTCAAAAAATAATATTCTATGTACCTTTGGTGAAGCAGGCTAGAATTCAGGAAGCCTGAGTATAAGTCCATGGCTCTACAATTTACTAGATATCCAACAGCTATAAAATGGAGATAATAATGTTTGTTCTACCTACCACATTGAGTTGTTGTAAGGAAATCCTTTGTAAAATATAAAATAAAACATAATAATTATTATTGTTATCATATGGACTACAATCAAGTCAGTCATTTCTAAAGAAGCTAACAGTTTCCTCCTGAGAGTTCCCTTTGGGTTGAGTTTTGTGTGAAGCATGGAAGGAAGACAAGAGCATCCTCCTTTATCCTTTCTTTAAGCAGCTCTGAAAGAACTCTGCCTTACTGTTTGTTTGCTCTTGATCTGCCAAACACAGAGTCACAGAGCTAGGTTTAAATGAATGGAGTTTTGACATGACTCATGGAACAACTATAACAATTAACCTTTATATTCGAATAACAAAGCTATATTTGGTGACAAAGATAATATCTGTCCATGTATAAGCTATGATTAAAATTGCTTTGGCTACAAAGGCCATAGATATTTAAATTTAACATGTCTAAAATTGAACTCATGATCTTTTCTCTAAACCCTTTGCTCTTTAATTTCTTATTACTGTTACTAATTTCTTTATTAAAGGTACCATCACCATCTCTCCAAGTGAACCTGATTTGCAAATTAGTCCCTCCCAATAAATTGGCCCTCTACTCTGTCTCCCTGTATGCAATCTGTTACTAAGGTTTGTTGATTTTACCTTCATAAATCTGTCATATATACTCTCTTTTCTTCTCTAATAGTGCCACGACCAAAGTCCAGTTCCTTATTGCCTCCCACTTTGGTTTTGTAACAGCCTGATAGTTGGTCTGCCTGCCCCCATGCCAGTTCATTTGCCACTCAGCTGACAAGGTAATTTTCTTATAGACTGTGTCTAACCATGGCACCGCCCTAACCCCAGCTTAATTAGGGGCTCCCTATCACTTCTAAGGTCAAATAAAAAATCCAAAACCCCAAAACAAAGCTCTTGTAATAATTATGCAGGGTCTAATCAGTTTTCCTGACTTGTTCAACAATTAATGCATTGCCTCTAGTTGGGGCAATGGATAAAGTGCCAAGAAGATTCATCTTTTTGGGTTCAAATATAACCTCAGATATTTGCTAGCTGTGTGATCCTGGGCAAGTCATGTAACCCTGTTTGCTTTATTCCTCATCTGTAAAATGATCTGGAGAAGGAAATAACAAACTCTTTTAATATCTTTGCCAAGAAACCCCAGATGGGGTTGGACGTGACTAAATAATAACAACAACAAGAGGAAGACAAGCATTTACAACCTATCCCTCCTTCTTAAAATCTGTTCATCTATAGCTTCTTCTAGATTGACACCCCCTGTAGCTGATACAAATGTTTGCTATCAGAAATCTGGAAAAACCCAGATCAGTTTGACCTACTATAGCTATTTCTACTGAGAGTGATTTCCAAAAACACTTGAATTTCAGGGATCAATGTCTGCATCAAGGGGTATTGGAAGGAAGAATGGGGGGGAATAGAGGAGGAGGAAGGTGAAAGAAGTTGAGTGAGGGTGGAAATAACAGAGAGGGTAGAACTTGGGGTTGTAATTTTTCTTTTTTCAGTTCTAAGTGGTAATCTCTGTTTTTGGTTCCAACTGCTTCCTGGCTTATTATTCATTGATGTGTAGGTTCTTAACCAACTTTCTTTTCTTTTTAAAAAAAATTCTAAACTTAATAAATACCAAAGTGAGAATTTCTATATACATCATAGAACAGAAGATTGTACATGAAAGAGCAAATCACTTTTATGTGGTGCTTGCTTTTTATGATTTTTTTTGAGTTTATAATAAATTCAGCATGATAAATACAATGGCCTGTGCTCCACTCTCACCTCAGTGAGACAAACCTTTCCTGCTCATCTTCTAAGTTGTCTTGAGCTGGAAAATTGTTTGACCGTTACTGTTGTTGTTCTGTTACTCCAGAATTAATTTTCAGACATTATTTTAAAGTTGTTTGGAAGGGAATTTGGGAGATATCAGACTGTTCTGCTTGACTTTATCCCTTCCCATTGGAAAAAAAAAAAGGGAAAACTGTAACAAATATGCATAGCCTAAACAAATTTATTTGGCTTGTTCAATATTGGTAGAATATGGGACATAGATAAGCACACATTAGACACAAAGCGGTGACTTCTCCTCCCCTGTGTACCTTTTGTCTTTTTGCCTTATCTGTTCCTCTGTATATTTAATTTCCCCTTCTCTCTTATCAACTTGAGAAGTGTGTCATTTCCTTCTCAGTATCTTCTAAGTGCTTTATACCCACAAAGTGTGAGGGACCAGAGATGCTAATGATTTGGAGCAAATGTTGATTCCTAGGTTAGCTTCTTCCCCAGCAACCTGGCTCAGCTTAAGAACCTTCCCATTTTCTTTTTTTCCCTTTATTTATTTTAAACTTACATAGAAAATAGGAAAAGAAAATAATTGCCACATGCACAGTAAGAAGGAATAAAAATATAAAGCAATAAGTTTCCATTTCAAGAAAACCTATATAATAAATACTGCATATTGTATTCTGAGATGTCCATATTTTTTTCTTTTTTGTTTCCTTGTAGATTTTCTTTTGCTCTCTTCTGTGTATTTTTTACTTAATTCTCTTTTGCTCAGTTAATTGATGGGAGGTGGGGTAGTGGGATGCTATTGTTTCCAAGTGATGCTGAAAAAGAGGATAGAGGGGAACAGGAAGAAATTCAGAAAGAAGCATAGATAAGTAGGAAAGTTTTGAATGCAACGTGCAGTATTTATTTTATGTTTTTCATTAAAAAGCAAGTAGAGTGAAACTGAGAATCATAATTTCATATAAAAACTTCTTTTTGTGTTCTGCTGTATGCATAGAAATGTTCTTTTTTGGTGTTTTAAATCCAGAATTAAAAAAAAAAGAGCAGAAAAGAAACAAAATTAAGATGTTGGAAAAATATATTGCATGTGAATTTATTGAAAAAAGTGTTTTTTAATTGTTCTCAGAGCAAGGGTAAATATTTGGAGAGATGGGAAGGTTTATCCTAGAGATGTCAGGACATAAATTTAATTACCTCCTCTCCAAAACCCTGAATATTTTCTGGAGGAGCCAGGGCTGAGGTATGGTCAGTGGGAGTACAATCACCAGGCTAAGTGCAGGTAAGGGCCCTAGGATCACCTCTAGGATTAGTACATGTGGATATGGCTTTCATCTGATGTTGCTGTTCTGCAAAGGTCAAGAATATCAAAAGTTTTTGTCCTTTGAGCAAAATGAAAGCCTTCTAGTATATTTGGGCTAAATTTTGAGGACAGACAAAGTCACAGGATGAGGAGCTCAGAAATAGCTAGTTGTGGATGGGGGAGAAAGAGCCCAGGGAGCTAACCGGTCATGGGAAGAGACATCTGGAGTAATATTGCAGATAGTATACATTGCATTTCAAAGAGCCATTATTAACAGGAAATGATTTCATTTTGTTTACTGTGGCTGCTATGGCCCCACTTAGAGCCTTCTGTATTTATAGATACAACCACCAAATGTTTCTGGGCAGCTGTTCTTTGTACAAGAGCAAGGGTTCTTAACTCTTTTATTCCCCATTGTGGACAATTTTGTGAGACTGGTGCAGTCTCGGGACCACTACTTAGAATGAATTCCCCTCTACCCTCTAATAGCTTAAAGAAAGAAAAGAAACCTCCTTTTCTTTAATCCAAGATAGATTGGGCATTTATTAAATGCTTACTGTATGCCATCTACTGTTAAGTGCAGAGACTATAAATATAAGCAAATAAGATAGTTCCTACCCTCAAGAAGCTTATATTCTTTTTATTTTTTAAAAATAATAATAGCTTTTTTATTTTTCAAAATACATGCAAAGATAGTTTTCAACATTTACTGTAATGTCTGGGCTAGCTCTCTAGAGGACCTCGGGATCAGGCAAAGTCCTTGATCTTAGGGTGGAGAAGTGAAGGAGACAGGAGAGTCGTCATGTGGCTGTTCCAAGATGGAGTCTGGAGTCTGAAGCCTGAAGTCTTCTGTGGCTGAGAGATGCTGCTAAGAGCTGCAGCTGAGAGAAAAGAGCTCTCTGTCCCTGGGACTCTCCTTAAATATTCCAGCACAACTATATCCCCACTGGGCATGTGCAGCTGTAGAACATCACATCACCACATTATCCTAACTATAGCCAACTAGACTGACCACATCATGACATTACATCAAGTATGTGCTTAGAGAACCACCATCTCAGCACCTTGCCACCTAGATTCAAGTACACCCTTTCAGAGTTCCAGCCACTATAATTTACCCTTGCAAAATCTTGTGTTCCAAATTTTTCTCCCTTCCCCTCCCCTAGACAGCAAGAAATTCAATAAGGGTTAAACTTGTGCAATTCTTCTAAACATATTTCCACATTTATCATGCTGCACAAGAAAAATCAGGTCAAGAGGGAAAAAAATGAAGAAGAAAAAACAAGCAAGCAAACAATTCAGTCTCCATAGTCTTCTCTCTGAAGGCAGATGTCTTTCTTCATCACAAATGTATTGGAATTGATCTGAATCACCTCATTGTTGAAGAGAGCCACATCCATCAGAATTAATATTGACAACAGTATAGTGTTGTCATGTACAATGATCTCTTGGTCCTGCTCATTTCACTCAGCATCAGTTCATGTATGTCTCTCCAGGCCTCTCTGAAATAATCTTGCTGGTCGTTTCTTGCAGAACAATAATATTCCATAACATTCATATACCATAATTTATTCAGCCATTCTTCAACTAATGGGCATCCACTCAGTTTCCAGCCCCCACAAAAAGGGCTGCCACAAATGTTTTTGCACATCTGGGTCCTTTTCCTGTTTTTCTAATTATCTCCTTGGGATTCAGACCTAGTAGAGACACGGCTGAAGCAAAGGATATAACACTGTTTGATAGCCCTTTTGGCAAAGTTCCAAACTGAAGAAGCTTACATACTAAGGACCTTGAGAGGAAGGGAAAGAAAAACAACAGAAAGAGGAGCTTAAAAAACAATAGCAGGGAGTTAGACTACTATTGAGGATGCAAAGAAATCCACAGAAAGAGTTATTCTCTATATGAAACATGGTTGGATATACTCATGAAATGGTGGTTCAGGTTTTGGACTTTCTTGTAATTAATATTTGATGCTAAAAGTAATAGAAAGTCATTCAGATTTACTGAGTAGGGGAATAGAGATGTTTTAGGAAAATTACCTTGGTAGGTATGTGGAAAATGGATTGGATTAGAGAGAGGCTTAAGGTAGGAAGACAATTAGGAGGTTATTACAGCAATTGAGGCAAGAGGTGATGAGGGCCTAAACTGAGATGCAAGCTCTAGAAGAGCATTAAGGACTCAGGAGGGTTGAAAAGAAATTTCCTATTGGACACGAAGGTTATTTCCATAACTCAGAGAGAATAGAAGCTTTTGAAAACATGAAACCAACCTATGTCAATTTAACTGATAATTTTAGTTATCTGAATATCAGCTGGAGTCTTATCAAAGTGAGAACTCACAAATTCTTGCCTTTCCTTAGTGATCATTTCAGTCTTCAAAATGACAGAAGAAACAGGGAACTGCTAGTAGAGGCCTGATTCTGACCGAAGAGAAAGAGCTGATTACTGAAGTTGAAATGGCATCAAGATGATTTCAGCAGTGTGCTGAATCTGGGATGATCTTGATAGGGAAACCTCTCACAAATTAGAAACCCAGGACCCAGAGGGGGAGTTGGAGTGTTCAAGTTGGGTCCAAGATAAAGGCATAGAATAGAGATAAGTGCCATGGCGGTAGATGATCAGGGAGGACACAATTATTTCAGAGCAAAAACATTTAATAAAATAGCAGAGAAAGAAGACTACCAATAAAACATTATTACTCATAAGCCAGGGGTATATTCTCCCACAAGTACAAACTTTGGGGAGGATATTCACATAGGGAATGTGTTGAGAGACATACATATGAAGAAGCAACTCATGCTTCCAATGCTGCAGGGACACTGATACCTCTATTTTTAAAGATTTCTTTTTAAAATTATGGGCTTGACAACCATCAACAGATTTGAACACTTTCATGTACAAAGATTGTAGAAAAAGAATTACATATGAAATTATAAGTTTTTTATATACAGCTTGTTTTTTAAGTATATATTAAACTTAACACTGCTCTATTTGTATCTTCTGGACTTTTTACTACTTTTTTGGTATATTTTTAAATGTTTTATTGTTGCATTTTTCTTCTTTTTTTGACATTGTTATTACTATGATTGTTCTTCTTTCCATAATTATCCCTCCCACACCAAAAAAAACAAAACAAAACAAAACAAAACAAACAGAAGCCCTCCCTTATAACAAATAAATATGGTCAAACAAAGCAGGACAAATAGACACATTGACTATGTATATATGTATACATATGTAAAATGTATATTTAATTCTTTGCTTCTAATCTATTATGTCTTTATCAAGAGGTGGAAAACATATGGGATTCATCATCAGTTTTTAGGAGTGGCCATTAGACTTTAAAATGTTTAGAATTCTTAAATATTTCCAAATTCTCCTTTATAGTACTATAGTTTTATATAATTTGTATTATTATTCACTTGGTTCTGCCAATTTCATTCTTCTACAAATCTTCTCAGTTTTTTCTGAATTCATCCTTTTCATAAATTTTTGGTAGAACATTATATACTATATATAAATTATATACTATAATTTGTTCAACTACTTTCCAAGGGATAAATGCACACTTGGTTTCTAGACCTTTGCTATACCATATAATGTGACCACAAATATTTTTGTACGTTTTGATCTCTTGCCTCACTGGGGTGTAGCTGCATTAGTGTTATTAATGGGTCAAAGAGTGTGCACAGGTTAGTGACTTTTTTTGGATATTGGTGGAAGACTTCACAGCTCCACTAATAGCATGCATTTGTATGTCCGTCCTTCCATGGCCCCTCCAATAATTGTCATTTTCCTCTTTCATCATCTGCCATTTTGATGAATGTAAAGCAGAATAACAAAGTTGATTTTAACCTCTTATTGTATTTAATCTTATTATTGATCTGGAACACAATTTTCATATGACTGTTGACAGATTTTATTGTTCATGCTGAGAAATGCTTGTTCATATCCTTTGTTCATTCAAGAATGGCTTTTGTTCTTACTTGTATGAATTTCCCATTACTAGGTACAGTGCCTAGAACAGAATAGACAACAGCATTGTAAATCAAGGAGACAAAGGAATGTGAAGAAATGGATATAGTTGCAACATGGTCCAGTGAAAAGAGTGTCAGATTTGAAAGCAGAGAAGTGAAATTCTCATCTCAACTCTGCCACTTACATCCTAAGTGACTTTAGGATTTTCTTACTTGTAAAAGAAGAGCATTGGATAAGATTACCATACAGATCCCTGCTAGCTCTAGATTATATGCCCTTAGTAGATTCTGGACCAATAAATGAATGAGAGAAGACTGGGGATTGGATGGGTGAGAAATGAATAAGGTTCCTCAGATCCCTGAAGCATACATGCTTAAAAGGGAGTGATGAGTTCTTACTTGTCTCTATTAAGGGCAGGGGAAAAGAGAGTGTGCTTATATTCTACCAGGAGGAAAGCTGCAAGAACTGCAATGGAAACATCTTTCTGATAATAATAGCACGTGTGTATGTGTATTAATAAATCACTTCACATATATGATTTCATTTGACCCTTAAAATAATCTGGTGAGGTTATTGATTATTGCCCCCATGTACTGATGAAGAAATTTAGGTCAAAAGTAGGTCAGTGATTTGCCAAGATTTCATAGTTAATAAGTGAGGGAGCTCCAGAGAAGGAATTCTGGGACACTAACCCAAAGTTCAAATGCAATGAATGGGGGCCCTCAAATGCCGACCTTCTGGTTCTTGGTCTAGTCTTATTCCTCTGCCCCACATGGTGGGGGCTCACATTTTACCATAGTTGCTGATTGTAAACGAATTCTATATTGGTTTCTAGGGCTGGTCTGTGCTGCCCCTTGGAGAGCCGAGCTGATACTTCTGCATTTCTTTCTTGCAGTAGGACTTGTTTAGGACAGTGCTGTCCTGATGCAGAGGGAAGAACTAGATAACCAGGTTTCTTATGGCTGAGGGAGGTGGAGATGCTGTGATCTGTTCTTGGTGAATACATAGTGCTGATCCCTGTTCTCTGTTTCACCTCATTCCAGGTGCCTGGACCTCTGGAGCTCAGAGTAATGGAATTCCGACTTCTCTTCATGGAGTCAAGGGAGGTTTCATCCTGTTTCACTTGAATATAAGCTCAGGAGAAAAGATCGCAATAATCAGATGGACCTTTAAAGATAAGGATCAACAGACTCTGCTTGAATTTGAGCCTGAGAATAAATCTCTAAAATGGAAGCGTCTCCAGCCCAGATTTGAGCAGAGAGTCAATGTGACGAACATGACATTCCATATTAAGAATCTCACCCTTGAGGATCATGGGTGCTATAAAGCAACAATTGAATATTATAATGGAAAAATCAGTGAGCAAACCTTCTTGCTTTCTGTTAATGGTGAGGATAATATACTGAGATTTCCAAGACCAGTTCCTGAGATAGATCAGGCTCACTTAAGAGATTATTGTGTCTCCTCTTATCATATTGTCCTTTTTCTCTGGAGTTGCCAGACTTGCTCTTATCTTTTTTTTCACATTTCTTTAACAGGCCTAGGAAGGAGAGTGGCTTTCTCTGTTACTTGAAGAGAATATGTATGTGTGTCAAGGTTCCCAGGATTTGTGCTCCCTGTCTCTAGAATCTAAAGAAACTGAGAATGAATTTGAGTAGAAATAGAAAAACCAGATGGAGTTCAATTGATTTACAAGAACTTCTATAAGTGTCTTTAAAGACAGCTAATTGTCTCTGCTTGATTTCTCATCAGTGATGTCAGAGGAAGGGAGACACTGGAGGTTGATTGGTAAGGGTCCAGCTATTTGAAATGTCCAAATGTGGAAGATTCCAGAAAAAGAGGGGTTATAGGGGATGTCAAGAGCAGAGACAGCCTGGTGTAATTGAATCTAAGTGCTCCAAAGCAGAGAACCTGATATAAAGTCCATAGTCCATGTGATATTATAACATCTGACCATCAGCTTAAATCCTACTGCAAATAGCCCATGTGATATAAACTCTTTGCTGCGCCTGTGGCTGTGACCTTAATGTTGGAGGAACAGTTGGAACACTAGCACCATCTTAGTTCAGGTTTGATGCCAATAGTCCATAAACATTTATTTTTTAAAATTCTTTTTGTATTTGATTTATTTATTTAATATTTCCCCCAATTACATTTATTTTTTAAATTTTTATTTATTTATTTTAAAAAAATATACCTTGCTTTATGAAACATGTTGGGAGAGAAAAATTAGAATGAAAGGGAAAAACCATGGCAGAGAAAAAAAAACACAGAAAAAAGAAGTGAATATAGCATATGTTGATTTACATTCAGTCTCCAAAGTTTTTTTTTTCTTCTGGTTGCAGATGGTATTTTGTATCCAAAGTTTATTGGGATTGCCTTGGATTACTGAACCTCTGAGAAGAACCAAGTCTTTCATAGTTGATCATGGCACATTCTTGCTGTTATTGTGTACAATGTATTCCTGGTTCTGCTAGTTTTGTTCAGCATCAGCATAAACATTTATTAGGCACAAATTAGGTGCCAGGCATTGTGCTAAGCAAGCACTAGGGATACAAATAAGAAATAGAGAGACAACTTTAACCATCAAAGAGCTTATAATGGAATGAAAGCAGACAATACATGAAAGGAAGCTGAAAAAGAGAGGGAAATAACCTGCCTTGGGGCACATATATGTGAAGTCCAAATCAAGCAAAAGAACTAAGAAATTAAATTAGTTGGAAAATTTTGAGCCTCTAAAAAAGTTAGGTTTGACTTTATCATAGAAACTTGCTTCAAAATTCTTTTTACAATTACTATTGCTAACTGTATTCCCCCCATTTATTTTCTCTCTTCTTTCACCCAGTCTTCCTAAAAAGTGTCTTGCTATTGACCACTCTCTCCCCTGTAAGCCTTCTCTTTTATAGCCATCCCCACTTTCTGTATCCCATTCCCTTCCTATTTTCTTGCAAAGTGTAAGATTAATCTAGATTTGGAAATCACATTTCAACAGGCATCGTTTTAAAGAGGGTGGGGGTACAAATTTATTACTGCTCAGAACCTTGATTTACATAAGACCTAAGAGAAGAGGGAAATCATAGCACAAAAGTAACACACAATTAATAAACACAGTGACCACTATAACTAACAAACATACAACCTACAACGTATATCATTATCACTCTGAGGAAGCACTAACATAAAAATTGCTTGGCTGAGAGGACTCATAATCACAGCTACTGAGTCTCAAGTGGGAGCCATTGCTAGGCAAATTTGTACAAGACTTCCTAGCCCAAATTCTCAAAGTTTCTTTCCACTAAGGGGTTTTTATAGGTTGAGAACAAAGAAGGCATTACATTCTCATTTAAAACATGAGGCTTGAGACAAAGCAGCCTCCCAGGTATAGGATGCTCCATCACAAGGAGCCCACTAAGGAGAATATTTGTTCATTCTTTTAGGAGGACTGTGTTTACTCAAGGAACTGGCCAGGTTTCTGGAGTAAACACAGGCCTGCAATAAAGGGAACTCATTAATTAATTGATACAACATAAAGAGTGGTTTTTCATTTTCTTTAAGTTTTCCTGGAATTCCATCAGATAACTGCAAGCATGTTCTCATGTTCTCAGCAAAAGTTACACAAATACATGGCTGAGACTTACTTAAGATTCTTTACTCACTAGGATTCCTTACACAGGGTAAGTTAGATTTCTATACCCATGTTATTGCTTCTTTGAGCCAATTCTGATGAGAGTAAGGTTCACTTTCCCTTTCCTCCCTCTCTTCCCCCATTGTAAAAGCTTTTGCTTGCCTTTTTAAAATGGCAGATATTTTGCATCATTCTATTGCTCCTTTTTCTTTTCCCCCAGTACATTCCTCTCTCACCTCTTAATTTCATAGTTTTTCTAAAAGATATTATCCTTTCATATTCCACTCACACCTGTGCCCTCTGTCTACATATACTCCTAACTGCCACAATAATAAGAAAGTTCAAATAAGTTACAAATATCATCCTCCCATGTAGGAATGTAAACAAACTTTGTTAAATTCCTTATGATATCACTTTCCTGACTGATTACCTTCTTATGCTTCTCCAGAATCCTGTATTTGAATTTCACTCAATTCTGATTGAAAATCTTCTATTTCATTGATGATCACCTTTTCCCTTGAAGAATTATATTCAGTTTTACTAGATGGATGATTTTTGGTTGTAATCCTAGCTGCATTGCACCCTAGAATATCATATTCCAAGTCCTACGGTCCTTTAAAGTAGAAGCTGCTAAATATTGTGTTATCCTAACTGTGGTTCCACTATATTTGGATTGTTTCCTTTTTGCAATATTTTCTCCTTGACTTGTGAGTTCCTAGAATTTGGCTATAATATTCCTGGGAGTTTTCATTTTGGGATCTCTTTCAGGAGATGATGAGTGAATTCTTTCAATGTCTATTTTACCCTCTGGTTCTAGCGTAGTAGGACAGTTTTCCTTAGTAATTTCTTGAAAGATGAGAGATGAAAGATGAAAGGCTCTTTTTTTTCATCATGTCTTTTAGGTAGACCAATAATTTTAAAATTATCTATCCTGGATCTATTTTTCCAAGTCAGCTTTTTTTCCAATGAGATATTTCAGTTTGTCTTTATTTTTTTTTTTTTGTTTTCTGCTGAGGCAGTTGGGGTTAAGTGACTTGTCCATGGTCACACAACCAGGAATTGTTAAGTGTCTGAGCCTGGATTTGAACTCAGGCAAATTTAGGCAAATTTGTACAAGACTTCCTAGCCCAAATTCTCAAAGTTCCTTTCCACTAAGGGGTTTTTATAGGTTGAGAACAAAGAAGGCATTATGTTAAGTGTTCTCATTTGAAACATGATGCTTGAGACAAAGCAGCCTCCCAGGTATAGAATGCTCCATCACAAGGAGCCCATTAAGGAGAATATTTTTTAGGAGGACTGTGTTTACTCAAGGAACTGGCCAGGTTTCTGGAGTAAACAGGCCTGCAATAAAGGGAATTAATTAATTAATCGATGCAACATAAAGAGTGGTTTTTCAATTTCTTTAGGTTTTCCTGGAATTCCATCAGATAATTGCAAGCATGTTCTCATGTTCTCAGCAAAAAGTTACACAAATACATGGCTGAGACTTACTTAAGATTTTTTACTCACTAGGATTCCTTACACAGGGTAAGATAGATTTCTATACCCATGTTATTGCTTCTTTGAGCCAATTCTGATGAGAGTAAGGTTCACTTACTTTTCCTTTCCTCCCTCTCTTCACCCCATTGTAAAAGCTTTTGCTTGCCTTTTTAAAATGGCAGATATTTTGCACCATTCTACTTCTTTTTCTTTTCTCTCAGTACATTCCTCTCTCACCTCTTAATTTCATAATTTTTCTAAAAGATATTATCCTTTCATATTCAACTCACACCTGTGTCCTCTGTCTACATATACTCCTAACTGCCACAATAATAAGAAAGTTCTAATGAGTTACAAATATCATCCTCCCATATAGGAATGTAAACAAACTTTGTTAAGTTCCTTATGATATCACTTTCCTGACTGATTACCTTCTTATGCTTCTCCAGAATCCTGTATTTGAATTTCACTCAGTTCTGGTTGAAAGTCTTCTATTTCATTGAATGATCACCTTTTCCCTTGAAGAATTATATTCAGTTTTACTAGATGGATGATTTTTGGTTGTAATCCTAGCTCCATTGCACCCTAGAATATCATATTCCAAGTCCTACGGTCCTTTAAAGTAGAAGCTGCTAAATATTGTGTTATCCTAACTGTGGTTCCACTATATTTGGATTGTTTCTTTTTTGCAATATTTTCTCCTTGACTTGTGAGTTCCTAGAATTTGGCTATAATATTCCTGGGAGTTTTCATTTTGGGATCTCTTTCAGGAGATGATAAGTGAATTCTTTCAATGTCTATTTTACCCTCTGGTTCTAGCGTAATAGGACAGTTTTCCTTGGTAATTTCTTGAAAGATGATGTCCAGGCTCTTTTTTTTCATCATGACTTTTAGGTAGACCAATAATTTTAAAATTATCTATCCTGGATCTATTTTTCCAAGTCAATTGTTTTTCCAATGAGATATTTCACTTTTTCTTTTCTATTTTTTTTTTTGGTTTTGCTTTATTGTATCTTAATTTCTCATAAAATCTTTAGCTTCCACTTGCTCAATTCTAACTTTTTGAGGAATTATTTTCCTCAGGGAGCTTTTGTACCTCCTTTACCAACTGGCCAATTTTGCTTTTTAAGGCATTCTTCTCATTGGCTTTTTGTATTTACTTTTGTACCATCTCAATTCTCTTCCTAATTTTTCTTCTATCTATCTATATTACTTGATTTTCAAAATTCCTTTTGAGCTCTTCCATTACCTGAGCCCAATTCTTATTTTTCTTAGAAGCTTTAGATGAAAGAAATTTGACTTTATTTTTAAACATTTTTTATTATTAAATCTTTTTATTTTCAAAATGTATATATGGAAAATTTTCAACATTCACCCCTGAAAAACTCTCTTTCAAACTTTTTTCCCTCCTTTCCCCCCATCTCTTCCTCCAAATGGCAAGCAATCCAATATATGTTTAACATGAGCAATTCTTCTATACATATTTCCACAATCGTGATGCTGCACAAGAAAAATCAAATCAAAAAGGAAAAAATGAGAAAAAATAAAATACAAGACAACAACAAAAAAGTGAAAATACTATGTTATCCTCCACATTCAGTCCCCACAGTCCTCTCTCTGGGTGCAAATGACTCTCTCCATCACAAGACCATTGGAACTGGCCTGAATCATCTCATTGTTGGAAAGAGTCACATCCATAAGAACTGATCGTCATATAATCTTGCTGTTGCCATGTACAATGATCTCTTGGTTCTACCCATTTCACTTAGCTTCATTTCACTCACACACAGTTCATGTAAATCTCTCTAGGACTTTCTGAAATCAGCCTGCTCATCTTATAGATTGTTCTTATAGAACAATTATATTGTATAACATTGATATATCATAACTTAATTCTCCAGCTGATGGACATCCACTCAGTTTCCAGTTTCTTGCCACTACAAAAAGGGCTGCCACAAACATTTTTGCATACAGGGGTCCCTTTCCTTCCTTTATGATCCCTTTGGAATACAGGCCCAGTAGAGATATTGTTGCATCAAAGGGTATTCACAGTTTGTTAGCCCTTTGGGCACAGTTCCAAATTGCTGTCCAGAATGATTGAATCATTGAATCAGTTCACAACTCCACCAATAATATATTAGTGTCCCAGTTTTCCCGCATCCTTTCCAACATTTGTCATTATCTTTCCCTGTCATTTTAGCCAATCTGAGAGGTATGTAGTGGTATCTCAGGATTGTCTTAATTTGCAGTTCTCTGATCAATAGTGATTTAGAGCATCTTTTCATATGACTAGAAATGATTTCAATTTCTTCATCTGAAAGTTGTCTTCATATTTCTGACCATTTATCAATTGGAGAAAGGCTTGAATTCTTGTGCCTTAGTTTTTTTTTTTTTCTTTTCTTTTCTTTTCTTTTCTTTTCTTTCTTTTTTTTTTTTTTTTTTGCTGAAGCAATTGGGGTTAAGTGACTTGCCCACAATCACACAGCCAGGAAGTGGTAAGTGTCTGAGATCAAATTTGAACTTAGGTCCTTTTGACGTCAGGACTGGTGCTCTATTCACTCATCGACCAACTCCTCTCGCCTTAGTTTTTTTCATGGCTTCTGTTTCCATCTTTAAAAAGTGAGGAGAAAGTGCTCTGGGGTCATTTGAGCAGAACCTTGTCTAGAAACTTTTATAAAGCTCTAAGGGTTCTCATTCCAATTCTTATTGACACTAATGAGTTAAGGCACCATATGTCCTCAGGATTCTAGAGGAATCCTTGGGATTCTGGGGGTGGGGTGAAGATTCTTTTTAAATGCTATTGGTAGAGGTCCCATTCCAGTGTTTTCCCAAAGGATAACTGTCAATAAGTAATTCTCTGGTATCATTTAACCAATTTTCATCAATTGGTTTTTGCAAAGGGTTATTTTTTTAAGAAGGTGTAAAAAAAGATGTACAAACATCCCCTCCTTGCCTATAACAGTCAGGTACACTCTCTCTTCAACATCGTAAGTTTTTGGGGAAAGGAACTCACACTTAGAACATTTTGTGAGTGTTCACTGCACCAAATCCATTTCTGAATTCAACCTAATCAGTGGACCAGTTGGTGTCTTAGACACCCTTAGGCTTGCTCCTATTCAGCAAAAGCTGGCTTAGACTCCTGTCAATGGGAAGTGAGATGGTTCACTTTCCCAACTTTCAGAAGCTTACAATACTCAGTTATCTCCAATATTAATTCACCCATAACTGGGGAGGAAGAAATTCAGTGAGGAAAAGAACAGGCCCCTATTCACAGGCTATATGCACATCTGACAAGGATGCTATGCTGCTTCTTCCCACATAGAACCTTACAGTATATCTTGAACCAGCCAGCCAGAAAAAAAAAGACTGGATGCTTTTGACTTTCCAATGCATATCCAATTCTGGCTCAACAGCAAATTAAAAGGCCGTCTTTTCATTGTGTGGATCATAGAGACCAAACAAACTGCTCATGGTTACAAGGGCTGGATTCGGGCAGGCCACTTTTATACTTGATTCTTGGTCTGTCTTTTATTTTCAGAGCCCATCGTTCTCAAGACTGAGGTACTCTCAAAGTCTCAGACTTCAGATTGGTGCAACCTTACCTTAGAATGCCAAGCCAAGAGAGACATGACGGAAGTGAGAATGACTTGGGAAAGTGAAGATATTCCTAAGATGCTAATACAGAATGAGAGTTTAGGTCTACTCTCTAACTCTAGCAGAGTAAAAGTGTTCCTTCCACCGAAGTTTCAGAATTACTCTATCACCTGCCTAGCCATGAATGATGCAGAACAGAAAAACATCACATTAAAACTGCGTGACGTCTGTGTTGATAATTTGAGTGAGTGAAAGTATCTTTCTTGGATTTTGGTGGTGGTTTAAGGTGGAGTTGGTGGCGTGGAAGGAATTGAGGAGGAAGAGAAGAGGTAGAGGGCTGGTCACTTATTCTCACCATTTCTCTAGCCCTCCCAGTTAGGTATTTCTGGTATCACTATTTCCTCAGGCAATCAGGTACTTAATTTTTGCTCAACTGAAATAAATTTGGTCCAAATATACCTCCCTGACCTCTCCACCCTTGACCATAATCATTCTGTCATTCAAGCCCTATCTCTTTCCCCCTTAAATTGGAATCTCTCCTGTTTCCTTCCTGTTCTTACTTCTCTTGTTCTCTATGGCTGAGACATGTCAACTTTACATAAACGGCCCTGGTATCTTGGAATTTTCATCCTGTTCATATTGTTCGGGAGTCTGGGGATTGGATGGTGGATCTACAAAAGAAAAGAAAAGAAGAAAGAAGGTATTGTTGGAATGTAAAAATCCTCTCCTTTCCCTTCTTAATTAGAGGTCCCTGCCCCAGTAATTTTGGTCAGAGATGTTATCTAAAAGGTGATGAGTGTGGCATTTACTCTAATGGGAGTGTGTGTGTGTGTGTGTGTGTGTATGTGTGTGTGTGTGTGTGTGTGTGTGTGTGTGTATGTGTGTGTGTGATGTATGGCAGACAGAGAAAATCGAACCAAAGCCTTGAGAGACAGGAAAGCCCTAAATCTTTGCTGGGACTGGGGAGGGTGAGTTAGGATTCTGCCTCTTATTGTGTAGGGAGAATCAAATCTCTGCCTTCTCTTTTTATTGTCTCAGTTATGGATTCTTCAAAGCATCAAAGAGATAGTGATAATAGTGTCGAAAATACAATGCTGAATCCAGACAGGCTTCCTGAGAACCAGAACCAGGTACCTGAGGGCTGGGAATCCTAAGGACTCCCTGAAACTTTCTTTTCCTTTAGTTCTTTACTCCCATAGGCATCACACCTTCTGTCCTTACTCACCTCTTCTTACTGACACAAAAGGTAAGACGGAGACTTCTTTTCAACTCTAGTTGTGTGACTTCAGGGCAAATAACTGCCCCTCTTTGTGCCTGTTTTTCAAAGTCAATCACTTCCTATGACTATCCTATGTTTTCTAATATAGATGGCTATAGGTGCTGTAGGGACACAAAATAAATATAAATTGTGGTGTGTTTGCCCAGGCCTTGCTAGAGATTCTGTGTTCCTCCCCAAATCTTCATTTTTATTCTCCACCAACCTAGTTCCAATATCTCTCTTGCTTTCTAGTGCCAAGAAGCTTGTGAGCAGCGGCTACAGGAGAGGGAGAACATCACCACTATATACAGTAACATCCAGAAGACACCCCACTAATACTCAGGTAATGAGGATACAGTTGGGGAGATTGTAGACATTTAAGCTGGGGTAGGATATAAAAAGGGAGCTTAGGGTCCCCAACACACAACCTTCTAAAGTCAATGTATTTCCTTCTCAATATGTCAGTGTATTTGAAAGTATCTTCCCTACCTGTTGGGTTCCTAAGATCTCATTCACAAGTAACTATCCCTGACAAGGGATGAGCCAGCCACGAAAATCTCTTATATTTGCAATTTTTCTTAGTTTGGGAAGAGGAGAAACTAACTTGAGGTCAACCCTTGCAGGAGGGAGGGCACAGTTACAGTGGGCATTGGGGGGTTCTTGAAGAGAATAAGGAGGGACACAAGGAGAGGCAGAAGTTATCTCACACAGTGGTATGAAGGGGCAGCAGCTACTGTCCATCACACTTGCAGTTCCTTTTTTTAAGGCTGTGAAAGGTAATCATTTAAAAAGTCAATCTATGAAATGCATGTTCCTATGTGAGCTTTATTAAGAGTATTTGCTCCAGTGGCAGAAACACACAGAGAAACAAGCTAGCTAAGAGAAACAGAACATCCTGCCCTGCTCCAGTCTTACTTCCTTTTATTTTTTCTTAAATTTATTCTGTTAAAGAATACAGAGGCAGCTAGATGGTGCAGTGGATGGAGCACCAGCCCTGAAGTCAGAAGGACCTGAGTTCAAATCTGACCTCAGACATATAGCACTTATTAGCTGTGTGACCCTGGGCAAGTCACTTAACCCTAATTCCCTCAAGGGGAAAAAGAATATATTTGCCAGATTTAATGTTATTTATTGTAAACACTTGTGGTTGATGCTATCTTTATATTGCTGGGCTCCCCTTTATTTGTGACTTGAATGGCAACTGTTAGGTGAAATGAATCTTTACTCACATAGAATTAGATGTTTCATTCTCAGTTTATTGCAGCAGAGTTTTGTGCTACAATTGGAGGCATAGCATGAACTATTTTCTAACTACCCTTTAGAGTACAGAATCACTTTGAGTTCAGATGCTATTGCATAAACAGATTTCTTAGACATGAATCAATTTGCACAAATAAGAGGTATGTGTGTCATGTGCAAAATTGTTTGTGGCAGCCCTTTTTCTAGTAGCAAGAAACTGGAAACTGATTGGATGCCCATCAGTTGGAGAATGGCTGAATAAATTATGGCATATGAATGTTACGGAATATGATTGTTATATAAGAAATGACCAGCAGGATGATTTCAGGGAGGCCTGGAGAGACTTACATGAATTGATGCTGAGTGAAATGAGCAGACCCAGGAGATCATTGTACACGACAAGAAGATTATACGAAGATTACTTCTGATGATCATGGCTCTTTTCAACAATGAAATGATTGAGGCCAGTTCCAGTGATTTTGTGATGAAGAGAACCATCTGCACCCAGAGAGAGGATTATGGGAACTGAGTGGATCACAACATAGCATTTTCACTTTTTGTTGTTGTTTGCTTGCATTTTATTTTCTTTCTCATTTTTTCCTTTTTGATTTGACTTTTCTTGTGTAGCAAGAGAATTCTATAATATAATATATATATATATATATATATATATTTACCATTACCTCAGCAAAAAAAAAAAAAAAAAAAAAAAAGAATAGTCTAGAGAAAGGTTTTTAGGTACAAGATAAATTCCGGATCGCTGTTCCTTAATGGAGAAAGAATACCCCAAGCTCTTTTTACAAGTCTTGATTCCCTTGCTACCATATGCTAGTTCCACCATGAACACACATAATAAATAGCATTTATCCAATTTGAGACCAAACAGAAATCAGAGAAAGGGGGACATAGGAACTATAAAAGGATATACATCAGATAATACAGAGTGACTGAATTCTTTCATTGAGAGCAAGATTAACTCAGCTCCACCAAGAAAGGCTCTCAGATCTCACCAGAGAGGAACTTCCCCAAAGTCTCCATTATAGCAAACAGGGAACAGGGACATGATCATGACTGTTAGATTCTCTACATATCGATTTGTTCCAAGAAGTTTTCTCTCCCTTCAGCAACCTGAAGAAAGGTTAAATGATAAATGGATCAGTTGAAGGTTTTTCACATAATATTGTTCTTAATTACTTCATATATATTTATGTCTGTTAATTTTGTGTTTATGCTGCATATAATTTTGTGTGTATGTGTTATCTCCTCCATTAAAATATAAGCTTATTAGGATTAGAGGTTCTTTAATGAAGTTCTTTGTAAATATACTTTGTAGTCAGTACCTAGCAGAATGTCTGGCAAATAATAGCTGTTTAAGAATTAAGAATTGATTGATAATATGCTGAAACAAACTTTTGAACCTGAAAATTCCATTATATCTTGGTTATAGGTGATTAAGTTGGCCATATTGATTATACTCATTTACTACTCTCTTGGCTCTGTTCCTGACTCTATGTACTTCTCTGCTATGCCAAGAAGTCTTCTCCCTCAAGAAGATGATTCCACCCAAAAGACCTTCTTATCCTGGAAGAACTCTCTACTCTTTTAACTGGTGAATTCCTTCTTGGTACATCCATTAGAGAAAGTTCCCAAGCCAGCCATAATCACTCCTTTACTTTTCACCAGGTTCTGTGCCTGACTCTTATGACTTATCCATCCCCGCCAATATTTCCTTTTGAGCTCTCTTTTATATATTATCTTCCCTTAATATAATTTAAATTCCTTGTTTTTCTACTTTCTTTGTATTTATGTTTTTGGTATTTAGCACCAAGCTTGCATACAGGAAATGTTTAATAAATGGTATAAATATTGGTATACAAATAAAATTTGGTATAAAAATTATTATTACTAATATTATATTTGTATTAAATGGGGCTTTCTGTTGTAGCTATTCAGAGATAAAAGATTAGTGGTTAAGAAATGGTTATAAATAGCAATATCACCAGTGGTGATACATTTTGAGAAACTCTGTGACAAAAAGCAAGCCTGCCCATCACAGTACTATTATTATTGAACTTTAGAGTCATCTAAAGATAGGCAACACAGTAGATAGAGTACTGGGCCTGGAGATGGGAAGGTTCATTTTTGCGAATTTAAATCTGGCCTCAGAAACTTACTGGTTATGTGACCATGGGCAGGTTACTTAACTTTGCTTCAGTTTTCTCATCTGTAAAATGAGCTGAAGAGGGAAATGACAAACCACTCCAGTATTACTGCCAAGGAAACTCCAGATAAGTTCACAAAGAGCCAGACATGACTGGAAAATAATCAAACAACCACCAAAAAATCAGAAAGATTTGGTTTCAGTTTCTAGTTCTAATCCACATTAGCTGTGTAGACCTGGTTAAATTACCCTAGCCCAGAATTTCTTAAACTTTTTCCACTCATGACTCCTTTTTACCCAATAAATTTTTATATGACCCTGAGTACCTTAGCATATTAAATAGGTATACAAATCAAACATTTACTGATAATAAATAATACTTTAGTGATCTCTCCAAATTAAATTATATGGGGTTATAATATATACTTTAAGAATTTTTATTCTAGCCAGTACTCTAAAATTAAGTTGTACAGATGTTTCCATTCTGCATTAGTAAAGAAATTTTCTTCAATCAACAAATTTTTTGAACCAATGAAATTATAGGTGTAGCCTCTGTCTTTACCCTTTGTTATAATTTTTAAAATAAATTATTACAAATGTGAAAATAATAAAAGATTGAAGTAGCATCCATATCTGTGTTGTTCTATCATTATAGGATTGATTTACTTCCACATGATTATTGAATTATCATGAAATATTAATTTTATTTGAATAAAGCATGAACTGAAAAATATTACAAATTATTTTATGAAAATTGTGAGAGTTGTAAGATTGTGTGTGTGTGTGAGTGTGTGTATGAAAAGGGGAAATATCATTATAAAAAGTTTGGAAATCACAAAACTGGGCCAACATCTTAATTTTACAGGTAAGCAAACAGATTCAGAAATGGGAAGGGACTTTTTTAAAGCCACAAAGCTAGTAAATGGCAGATCTGGGATTTAAATTTTCCAACTCTAAATCTAGTGGGGTGAGAAAAATCGAGGAATAGAGGATAATACTTAGGTTAATACCAAGCTTGAGTGACTGGGGAAATGGTGGCATCCTCAGTGGTCATAGGAAAGTTAGAAAGAGGGGAGAATTTTGGGGGAAAGATCTTGGATATATTTAATTTAATATGTATATAGGATATTCCTCCTGAATTGTCTAAAAGACATTTGGAAATACAAGATTAGAGGTCAGCAGACAAGTCAGACCTGAATAATTAGATTTGAGAATCCTCAGCATAGACATAAAATCCATGGAACCGAGATCATCAAGAAAATAATATAGAGAGGAAAAAGAAGAGGATCCAAAATAGAGACCTGTGAATATAATGCCTATGGTAAAAGGACATGACCTGGCAGAAGACCCAGCAAAGAAGACTGAGAAAGAAGCGCCAGATAGACAGAGAAAGAGGCAGTAGAATGGTGTCCTGAAAACCTACAGAGAAGACAGCATCAGGGAGAGTAATCAAGAAGGGAGCATCCAGAGCGTATTAGAGTGATGAACAGTGTCAAAGGGTGAAGGAAAAGTTAAGAAGGAGGAGAACTCAAAAAATTATCAAACTGTACATATCCTTTGATCCAGCAGTGTTACGACTGGGCTTATACCCCAAAGAGATCATAAAGAAGGGAAGGGATCTGTATGTGCACAAATGTTTGTGGCAGCCCTCTTTGTAGTGGCCAGAAACTGGAAACTGAATAGACACCCATCAATTGGAGAATGGCTGAATAAGTTGTGGTATATGAATATTATGGAATATTATTGTTCGGTAAGAAATGACCAACAGGATGATTTCAGAAAGGTCTGGAGAGACTTACACGAACTGATGCTGAGTGAAATGAGCAGGGCCAGGAGATCATTATATACTTCAACAACAATACTATATGATAATTCTGATGGACCTGGCCATCTTCATCAATGAGATGAACCAAATCAGTTCCAATAGAGCAGTAATGAACTGAACCAGCTACACCCAGCGAAAGAACTCTGGGAGATGACTAAGAACCATTACATTGAATTCCCAATCCCTATATTTTTGCCTGCCTGCATTTTTGATTTCCTTTACAGGCTAATTGTACAACATTTCAGAGTCCGATTCTTTTTGTACAGCAAAATAACTGTTTGGTCATGTAAACTTATTGTGTATCTAATTTATACTCTAATATATTTAACATCTACTGGTCATCCTGCCATCTAGGGGAGGGAGTGGGGGGAAGGAGGGGAAAAATTGGAACAAAAGGTTTGGCAATTGTCAATGTTGTAAAATTACCCATGCATATAACTTGTAAATAAAAAGCTATGAAATTTAAAAAAAAAAAAAAAAAAAAAGAAGGATGAGAACTAAGAAAAAGTCATTAGATCTGGTGCTTAAGAGATCACTGATGACTTTGGTTGAATGATGAGATGGGAAACCAGACTGGACACTTAAGAACAGAGTCAAAGAAGAGGAAGTGGAGATCTTTATTTTAGGTAGTCTTCTTTGGGAGTTTAGCCACAAAAGTCTGGAAAGATAGAGCACTAGTTGATAGGGATGGATGGATCAATTGAAGGTGTTTTTTTTTCCTGAGGCAATTGGGCTTAAGTGACTTGCCCAGAGTCACACAGCTAGGAAGTGTTAAGTGTTTGAGGCCAGATTTGAACTCAGGCCCTCCTGACTTCAGGGATGGTGATCCATCCACTGCACCACCTAGCTTCCCCAGGTTTTTGTTTTTGTTTTCAAATGGAAGGAAACATGAATATGTTTGTAGGTTATAGGGAAGCAACTACTAGACACAGAGATTGAAAAATAAGTGAGAAAGTGGGGATAATAGAAAAGATGATCTATTTGTGAAGATAAGATAGAATGAGATCACTTCTATATAAAGAGGAATTTGCTTTGGCAAAGAGAAAGATCACTTCATTACGTCAGATGGGGATTGTATAGGATAAATGGAGGGAAAATCCTCTCATGGGAATATGATCTTAAACAATGCTCTAATTATAATTTGAAACTTTGCAATAACAAGTTGAGCTATACCTAAAAAGCTGTTCACCTCCTCCAGTTTTCCTCCACTCTTAATTAGCTTTTAAGTATTTCTTTTAAAGACAATTTATTCTTTTTTTCTGGGATAGATTTCCATGTTTAGAATGTCAAGTCCTGATTCTCCCAAACAATGGGAGAAAAGGCCGGATGGGGATAGGGCTTCTCTGTTCAAGTTATTTAATCTTGTGTTTTGCAGTTTTTATTTTGCATTCCTTTACTAACAAACACCTTGTCAGATGGGAGATGTCCTTTCTCACAAGATTGTAATAAATCCCTTTTTGCTTTTTCTTACTCTGAGTCTCTGACTTTAATTTGGATTCACTGTGCCATGTAGTTTGGAGGCTCATCAGGAATATTTCCTGTTTGTGAGGAGGTCCCTCTCAGACTGAATCCTTGGACAGGCACCCTCTGGAGAGTTCTCTAATGGAACTTGGACTCAGTTCGTGAACTTCCACTCCAATTAGGTGAAATCTTGAAGAGAGACAACTAGACAAAGCAAAAATGGAAGAAGACTACTACAGATAGAGGATTAATTTGGCCCAGGAGATAAGCCAGCTGAGAAAAATTTTAAATCAGTCAGGTAAGCTATGCAGTATCACCCAGGTGAATAAGAACTGGTGAGATGGGGAGAGACTCTAAGTGGTTAGATCTGTGAGAGGACTTTCCTTTGCCAAGAACTGGTGATCTATGTGGGTGAGTGGGATTGAGATTGGGAAATTTTAGGTAGTTAAACTCCATAAAAAGCTCCTGTTTCCCTTTGATATTGGGAAAATCCTAAGCAGTTTGAGTCTGTAAGGATTTTCCTATTTTCCTTTGGTAAGATTGGGTGAGTCCTCCATAAAGAGGACAAGAAACTGTGAACCTTGGAAAAGGAAGGTAGCTGGCTCTAAACCTATGTAGTGATCTGGGAAGATAGTTCTTTAGAAAGAATTGGGATGAAGTACCAAAAATGTATAGGGAAATACTATTGGTTTTTTGGGCAGATGCCTCAAACTTTTGCAGGAACTGTCCATACCCCAAGGGCTGGGTATAAATTCAAAGGTGCCTTTAATATAGCCAGTTGGCTCCTAAAGCTTCTGCTCCAGAACTCCCCTCTTCATTTCCACTCCAAGGTGGGGCCAAGAAAAGGAACTTGATTGATTTATGCTAAGGCCGGGCTAGCTCCCTGGAGACCTCAGGATCAGCCAGAGTCAGGATAAGTAAAAGTCTTTGGTCTTTACGGGGAGAAGCAGGCAAACTTCCAGGACTTTAGCCAAAGATCTCTCCTTGATTCTGGAGTCCAGAATCTCCACCTTTCTCCTCCTCATTCTGCAGCCACGTGAGTCTCTGGCCTCTGTCACCCCACCCTTTAATCCTTGCCTAGGATTATCTTAAACCCCAAACATTGAGTCAGCACCAAACAGTGAGAAGGGCCATTTTCCCAAACATATGCTAATAGTCATTGTCTTATATTGAATAGATAATTAGCCTTGAGTGCTTGGTTGTCTGATTCAAGCACACCTTTTTCAGAGTTTCAGCCCTTTACAGATTTAAGAAAAGCTGTGTATGTGTGTGATTTTAGAAGCATGTGTGCACTAATATAAAGGTATTGTTATTAGAAATTTAAATCTGTATTTGATTTGATTTTAAGTTAAAAATTTTGGTTCTGTGGTAACTTATCTAAATAGGTCACATGTTTGTTATCTCCTAGTTAGATGAAATATGTTGCTTTCTAAATTGTATATTGGGTAATTTATAAAAATTGTATAATCTGTGTTTAATATTTTATTAGTCCAGCAGGATATGTGGTATAAGTTTTGTGAAATTTGGTTCAAAGTTATTTAGAATATTAATCTTAAGGTTTGTCTTGCTTTCTCCTTTAACAAAGAAGTAAAAATAAGAATTTGGCATATAGGGATATGTGTAAATGAAGAACAAATTGCATTGAAAAGTATATAATATATCTAAAGATAAACAAGAAGGTATTGAGGAGATGTCCCTCCAGAAGGAAGGGGTCTGGATCCAAAATATTCCGGTTAGGTTTTAATGAAATTACACCAGTGGAGATGGGTGGAAGCTTTCCCCTGGGTTCTGCTGATTTAAGAGGGATTAGTGGAATAATATGGGAACAAATTTTGCCTAAGTATGGATTGATAGACTATTGATCCTGATAAAGGAACATATTTTACTTCTAAAGTTTTATAAGAAAGAATGGGGAGGGAATTACAAATTAAGTGGCAATTCCATACACCTGGGCATCTGCCCTCATCATCTGCCCAGTGGAAAGAATGAATCATCTTCTTTTTTAAAATTAGTCTTTTATTTTCAAAATATATGCATGGATAATTTTGAACATTTACCCTTGCAAAATCTTGTGTTCCAATTTTTTTCCCTCCTTTCTCTCACCCCCTCTTCTAGACAACAAGTAATCCAATATATGTTAAACATGTGCAGTTCTTCTATACATATTTCTACAATTATCATCATGCCCAAGAAAAATCAGATCTAAAAGGAAAAAATGAGAAAGAAAACAAAATGCAAGCAAACAATAACAACAAAAAAAAAAAGAGTGAAAATACTATGTTGTAATGTACAGTTTTCTCTCTGGGTGTAGATGGCTCTCTTCATCACAAGACCATTGGAACTGGCTTGAATCATCTCATTGCTGAAAAGGGCCACATCCATCAGAATTGATCTTTATATAATCTTCTTGTTGCCATGTACAATGATCTCCTGCTTCTGCTCATTTCACTTAGCATCAGTTCATGTAAGTCTCTCCAGGCCTCTCTGAAATCATCCTGCTGATCATTTTTTACAGAACAATAATATTCCATAACATTCATAGACCATAACTTATCCAGCTATTCTCCAACTAATGAGCATTCACTCAGTTTCCAGTTTCTTTCTACTACAAAAAGAGTTGCCACAAACATTTTTGCACATGTGGGTCTCTTTCCCTCCTTTATGATAAAGATATTGCTGGATCAAAGGGTATGCACAGTTTGATAGCCCTTTGAGCATAGTTCCAAATTACTCTCCAGAATGGTTGGATCCATTCACAATTCCACCAACAATGTATCAGTGTCCCAGTTTTCCCACATCCCCTCCAACATTTATCATTCTCTTCTCCTGTCATCTTAGCCAATCCAAGAGATATGTAGTGGGACCTCAAAGTTGTTTTAATTTGCATTTCTTTGATCAACAATGATTTGGAACACCTTTTCATATGACTAGAAATAGTTTTAATTTCTTCATCTGAACATTCTGTTCATATCCTTTGATCATTTATCAAAGGGAGAATGGCTTGAAATGAATCATATTTTTAGGAACAGATTACTAAATTGATGTTAGAGACTAAATTCCCTTGAACCAAATGTTTGCTAATTGTTTTAGAAGTGATCTAGGAGAAAGGGAAATACCCTCTTTTGAAACAAAGGATAAATTTTTAAGGAATTATATACTGCCAGAGTCCTCCTCCCTTTTTAGCCCTTAGAAAACAAGGATTGATGATCCAGACACACCTTTGGAGTTTGCAGTTTGCAGGCAAGTGTACACTTACTAAATCCTGAAAGAAGCACAGTGGGAAGGATGTTACCAGTTGTTACACATGACTGAGACTGCAATCTGAAGGTGGAAAATACCAGGCTTAAAGGACCTGTGGAGGAACCTCAAGAATGGACGGTTAAGGACAATTTATAACCTCTAAAATTGACTTTGAAATTAAGAATGTTTTGGTGGGAGATGAGAATGTTTGTGCTTAGAGAAATTTTAACAATATTGGTGTTATACCTGTTATTTAGATTTCCAAAAAAGTTTATAGGAACTCTTTGATTGGAGAAAGTTGAATTAACACTTTTTTAGGATGAAGAAATTATTAATGTTAATTATGGTAGGGTTCTTTAATGTGAAATTAGGATATTCTATATTCTATGTTAGTTTTAATTGGTTGTATTGAGTCATTTAAAAACTGTTCCCATTTTTAAGGGAGATTCTGAGAACAGTGGTCTATGACTTTGTTCCTTTAAACATGGCTAATAACATGTTTTGATATAGATTGGTTATTGAGCATCTTAAAGCAAAATGATTTGTGCAACGCTAAATTTAAAACCCATCTACTTAGATATGAAGATAAGCTGTGAACTTTCTAAGATGAATCTCTTACTGTTATCAGTGTAAGTAGGTATAGTCAATACTAATTTAGGATATGTTACCCTTGAGCCATATTCATCTGAAGCTTTGATTAATGAGACTTGCTATTTGAGATAAAATCTCTTGGGACTGTAGCTGATATTATTTGGAGTTTTGAATTCAGATATGATTGTCCGATGGATCATCAAGCCAGTAATATACCATCTGAAAGGAATATGCCACAAGCTACTCAGAGGAAAGTGTCCTGAATTGTTAGAGGTAGAGGTTAGTACTGGGCAAGAGTTGGGAGGACAATCGTGGCCTTCACTTAAGGGGGGATCCTTCTGAATCAGTTTCCCTGTGGTATTCCCTTGAATAAGAACCCATCTGATAATTCCTGAGCCTGGATATAAAGTAGAATTGTTAAATTGAGTTAAGGATGCTTTATCTTGTCATATATGTGCTCTCAGGCTAAGGCCTGAAGGATCAGTTTTTGATTATAATCATTCCCTGCTTTTTCCTCTTATAGCAAATTTTTATAATCAGGGCAAGTGTTCAGTAGATGTAAAATCTTGCAGTTTCCTATCTGAAAATATGTAGTCATTATATCCTAAATAAGTAAATGAGTATTTGGCCTACTTCATCTACCTGTGGCTAGATGCAAATATGTCTGTTTCTTTTAGCATTTTTGTTATTGCTGACTTTCATGATAGGCATTTTTCATTTATGAAAGGTTATCTACTCTACTTGCTGGGGACACAAATGGTTAGGGTGATAGATGGCCCCAGATGGGAGTTGAGTGTACAGAATCCCAATTTGTATGCTGAACAGGCTCATTAGACTCCAGGCCATAGTAGAAATAAATAGATTTGAGAGAGCATGTAGTTAGCAAGGAGAGTACTTTTTAACAATTAACAATGGAAAAGACAAGTTCCTTGGTGGAACTCACAATTTCCCAGTAGAAAGGGAGTACCCCCTGAGGTTGGAGCATGCCCTAAGTGGCAGGATAAATCCTGAAAGGCTCTTAGCATCATAAAAGAATTAGTGAGTTGCAAGGAGGAGTAGGGTTGGAAAGCATAATGGAGTTAGGAGAGATACCACGCAGTGTGGGGGAGGGGAAAATTTACCACAGTGCAGAATGCTGTGGTAGGCTGACCCAAAGGAAGGCAGTGACTTGGGATGGCCCATAAGTAGATTTTATAGGGAAAATTTAACCTTAGGAACATGACAGATTTCCACAGAAGAAAGATTGAACAACCTGGAGAGGCAAGTTCAGTTAGACAAGGGTGGACCCCAGAGAGAAAAAAGACAAACCGGGTTCAGTGGGATTGGAGACTGAGAAAAAGATGGCTGAGGAAATGTATTAAAAATGTTGTAATGGGTCTTCAAAGGATAATAAAGAGGAGGGATTGTATGGAATAAACTGAGTGAAGACTCTCTCATGGGAATCCCTAATTATGACGTGAAACTTTGCAATAACAAGTTGAGCTATAGCTAAAAAGCTGCAGGTATTTGTCCCCTCCTGTTTCCCACCACCTCTTAATTAGCATTTAAGTACTTCTTTTGAAGACAATTTATTCTTTTTCTGGGATAGATTTGTGCATTTAGAATGTAAGCCTGGACTTTCCCCAAACAATGTGAGAAAAGGCCAGTTTGGGGGGTGGGGAGGGAAATGGAGACTTGTGCATTTAGGCTATTTAATCTTGTGTTTTGCAGTTTGTACTTTGCATTCCTTTACTCACAAACACCATGTCAGCTGGGAGACATACTTTCTCATAAGAGCGTAATAAATACCCTTTTGCTCTTTCTTACTCTGAAAGGCTCTGATTTTAATTTGGGTTCACTGTCCCACACAGGGTGAAGGAAGAGATAGAAGCAATAGGCCAAGAAGGTGAAGTAAGATGGAGAACTTGAGGAAACTCTGGGAAAATGATGTTAATGTTTTGCATTGAAATATGAGGAAGGCTCTCAGCTAAAAGGGGAGAAGAGAGGAGAGCCAATGAAGTTTTGAGAAAAAAAATGAAAAAGTTTGGCAGAGCTGTTGTGGTAAGTGGGATCATCAGTTATTTAGGGGAAGTATAAAAAAGGTTTTTTGACACAGGAAGAATTTGGTTAAGATTATATAATACAAATTTGTAGTAGACTCAGTTAGCAAAATTTTGTCCAACTTCATTCTTTGTAGAGGAACAAAAGAAGTGGATGGTGGGAATGATCTATGACTGAGTCTTGGCAGGACAAGATTGGAGATATAAGGTGGCAAAGATCTGAAGAAAAGAGGGAACTGTGAAGTTGAACTCTATGACTGAAGGGTCAAGTTGGAGAAAGAATGAATCTTTGTGTATGGTTGAGTTGAAGGAACAGGTGATGTAAAATGAGTAAACTGAGGAACTATAAGGCTAAGGTGATTGAGGGAGCATAAATATGGATGTTGAAGAATATTAGGATAAGGTCAAGAATAGAGGAGCAGAAAAATTCTATGAGCCAGGCACTGATCATTAAGGGGAGTGCCTTGCAATCTATGAGACATCAGCTACGGGAATTTTGTTTAGGTGGTACCTATGGATTGGGTGAACCTCAAAGGAGAATGTTACTGAGTAATGGGGGAAAATCTGGATAGTGGCAATGGGGAGTAAGAAGTATTCCAACTCTGCCATTTCAACTTAGGAAAGTGGGATAAAAGGAGACTGTGACATCAGGAGGGAGCCAAGTACCCATTAGACTCTAAAGATGGAAGGAATGGGAAATGATTTAAGAGAAAAGCAAGTTTTCTGCATATATGTTGAAGTGGAAGACACCCCAACAAGATTAGGGTCCCTTGGTCAGTGTTGTGGGTTTGGTGAAAGAATTTGCAACACTCAGTTTGTTTCTAAATTAAGGGGCAAATATTTGTTATGCTGCTTGACAACTGGTTAATTCCAAGAGAATCTGGCAAAGAGTCAGAATCTAGGAAATAATTCCATAAGAAAGAGAAACAAAGATTAGATTGATATGCTGATAGGGGTGGGATAGTTCCCATGCTTGAGTTCTACAGCTTACTGATGAACAGACTGACCAGCATTGTTCATGGTACTCCCTAGGACAGATAACCTTAGGGATTCTCTGGCTTTGCTACATTCTCACACTTATAATATGAAGCAGTCATTCTAGCAGCACAGTGAAATGAGTGGATAAAGATAACTTTAGAGTGGGACATTGAGGAGAGGGGGTTGAGTTGGGGTTTAAATGATGAGGGGTGTGTATGTGTGTGTATGTGCGCTCATGTGCTTGTGCTTAGAGCAATGGGATGGGGTGGGTATGAATATTAGGAGTTCAGACTGGAAAAAATTCAGGCAGACTTTTATCATCCATTTGGATTTTCCCTGAAGTCTGCCAAAGAATGTCCAGATCAAAAGAAAAAAAAAATACTGCAAGCAGTTCCCATTAGGGAAGGCATTCCTCTTAGACCCAGGCTATTATTACTCAGAGGGGGAACTTGCTAGTTTTTCTTCTTTCTTTACCCAAGGAGCTCCAAAGCTTCACTAAGGAGTAGATAATTTGGATTTAGTAATTGAAAACTAGAAGAAATACATCACAATAAGTGCAAGAAAGAGCCTTTTTTCCCTAGGCTGAGCAATATAAAAGAAGTTGTCTAGGTGAGGGGGCAGACTGGGGGGCACAGGATTAATATGACCATATTCTAAACTGAATAGGAAAATCACTGATTGAGGTAGAAAGTGGGGAGAGGAGAAAAGCCATGGCCAAAATCTGAGATTCCTTTCAATGGAACTATGTCTGCTTTTTCCCCATTTCATTACTGTAGAATCCTTCCCTACATAATTGAATCTTTTTTTTTAAACATTCATTATTAATTTATTTTTTCATTTTATTCTTTAAAAATTTTTTTTAAATTAAAGTTTTTTATTTTTCAAAACAGTGGACAATTCTTCAACATTAGCCCTTGCAAAATCCTGTGTTCCAATTTCTCCCTCCTTCCTCCTGTAGATGGCAAGTAGTCCAATATATGTTAAATAACATAATTGAATCTGAAGTGTTAAGTATAGAGCGATTAGCAATTCTGTTACTCTCAGGGATGCAAAATCAAAGACTATTAACTTCCATTGGCTTTTCTCTATTTTGTTTCCAAGCTTCATTTTCATGACACTGTAGTGAAGTCCCTTTACTAGTTCTTTGCAGTTTTGCTAAATGAGTTACCCAGAATACTTTGAAGTTACTCAGGGATACTGTTATCGTTTGTTTGTTTTCAAAGAGTACTAAAGATACAGTGATGGATGAATTGGATTTAGATGAGGCAAAGTTGTACAAACTTTGAAGTTTCAGCTTCTTGGAGCCACAGGTTTAAAGTTTGGTTCTGGGCAGATACCAAAGGTGATTGAGTAGTCCTGAAAAGGGCTTGGCAAGTCATCACATCAGAGGTCTTAATCCTACTTGAACACCCATACACCCCTCCGTTATACCTAGAAATGTAATATCGATTAGAAGGAACTTCTGGCCTTAACTCAGTTGTGTCAAATACAGAATCTAGGGAAGTAGCAGAAAAGACATTTCAAAAACATAGACTTAAATGTGCCTTGGTGTTGGAATCTTTACAAACTGCTAACTCATTAGAGTTGATAGATTATTGATCTGATCTTACAAGAAGATCCAGAACCTGGAACAAGGTACTAAGTAGAACTAATTGATACAATGCTTGTGTTTACACCTTTACTCATTGGAGTTCACAAATATGGGAGATTCACAAAGTTAACTGTGTAACTTTGTGAATTCACACCTCCCTTGAAGCTCTTAGGGCCAGAGAGCACTATGGGAGAAAACCCATAATCCCTCTCTCTTGCATCCCACAATTCCTCTCTCTCAAATAAATAGAGATTCAAAGGGGCCAGTCAGAAGAGTTTTCAGAGGAAGAAGCTACGAGTTGAGAGTTCCGCTGAAGATTGAGAAGGCTCTCTCAGAGGCAAGACAGATTCAACTTGGTGCTGGCTCTGGAGGCTGAAGAAAGCAGAGGCAGAAGCAAAGGACAAACCAGCAAGAGCTCTTGGAACCAAGCAGAGAGATAGGCCTCCAAGCTAACCGGGCTATGTTGGAGACAATAAAAGATCTGAACTTTTATCAGCTGGCTGCATTGGGTGATTATTACTTTCAACTGCAACTAAGACTGCCTCCAGAAAACCTCCCCCGAGAAACCTACCTTCTCTCCCAGAGAGAACCATCTTATATTATATATTTTAAAGAAGAAAAGAACACCACACCTTGGGATGCTTCTAGCTAAATGGATGGAGTGAGGTGATAGAGCTTTGGGCTTAGAGTCAGTACAAAGACCTGAGTTCAGACTCGGACACTTACTAGCTACGTAATCCTGGACAAGTCATTCAGTTCTTCCCAGCTTCCTCAATTGTAAAATGTGTATGAGAACAAAACCATCTCTGAGGATTAATTGAAATAATTATAAAACTCTTAGCATAGTACCGGACACATTGTAATATCAGAAAAAACTGAGGCAAGACAGAGATTGGTTTTTAATCTTTTAATGTGGAGAGTTCTAAGCTAGCCAGCTGTAATGGGACTCTTGCCCAAAGCATTTAGCAGCAAGGAGCTGAGGCAAATAAGGATTTAAGCTAGGCAGGGTTTAACAAAAGCAGATAAGGAGGGCTGAAGACTGGGAGGATGGATGAGATGTAATTCCAGGAAAGGATCATAACTTAATTCTGACAGGATAGGGGTCAAAATAAGAAGTTCAAGGACAGGAGACAGCAAGTCGAGGGGCGATATTCAAAAGGAGGGGGATTATCCCAGCAAGGATTGAGATAATGCATCTGGAGTATATGGCACAATGGTATGTAAAGTAGTCAGAGCTTCAAGGTTTTTCCTGACTCAATTCTTTCAGTCCTAATGGCAAAGAAGGAGGAGGCATAATACTTTTATTCAGGGCATAACAACATAGTTGAAGATGTATAAATGCCAGATATTATTCTTATTTTCTTTAGATGGTCCTTGGGGCTAGCAGACTATGGAGCTTACTCCTCCTTCTGTGTAGTAGGTTGAAGCTGCATGGCAGCCAAAGACCAGCAAATGGTATCAAAGAGTAGAAACTATTTCTGTGGGGATGCTTGGTGGGGAAATTGAAAAAGAAATCAAATTTTATTGATGACTTCAATTTATTTTTAGTTTGATTATAGGGTTAGGGTCCCTTCTTTAGGAAGAACTAGCCTAAACTGAGCCAGATTAAATAGTAATGTTAAATCTAAGTTACTACACATTTAGTGAATAGAATGAAAAAAAACTTAGTTAATAGCAGATAAATTAGAAAAACAAGATAATCATGAGATTATAAGATTTTTCAAAAGGCCGCATTTCCCTTTTTAGCAGAAAATGAGGTTGACCAGAGGCTAAATTGCTTTTTCCAGCAACTGGAGAAAGGTTAGCCAGAGGTTAATAAAAACCCTTTTTTCCTGAAGCTAGAATCTAAGCTGAGTAATGGACTGTGCAAAGGAAGCCGAAGCAGGAGAGGGTGACTACTAACATTTTTTCCCATTATGTGGAATTAACTGAGTAAAGACACTTATAGAAATATAGCCTTAAACTATACCTTAATTGTGACTTGAGACTTTATAATAACAAGCAGAGCTTTAGCTAAAAAGCTGCAGTTGTTCAACTGTCTTAATGGCAATATTCCCCTCTAGTTTCCTCATCACCTCTTAATTAGCATTTAAGTACTTCTGTTAAAGGTGATGATGGCTTTGAATTCTCTTATCCAAGGATACCTGCTTGTACAGCAGTTCTCTAGGGAAATTTAAGTTAAGAATTTATTCTTATCGACTTGTATTCTTTTGTTTCTGGGATAGATCTCTGGGTTTAGGTACACTGGACACTCCTAAACAACATTTTAGAAGATTCTGGGTTTTTGAGACTTTTAAGTTGCTTGGCACTATCAACTAAATTGAATTAGGATCTATTGTATTCGTCATTATTTTTTCCTGTTGTTTTAGCCAATCTGACAGGTGTGTAATGGTATCTCAGAATTGTCTTAATTTGCATTTCTCTGATTAATAATGACTTGGAGCATCTTTTCATATTGCTAGAAATAGTTCCAATTTCATCATCTGAAAATTATCTGTTTATATCCTTTGACCATTTATCAATTGGAGAATGGCTTTATTTCTTATAAATTAGTCAATTCTCTATATATTTTGGAAATGAGGCCTTTATAAGAATCTTTAATTCTGAAAATGTTTTCCCAGTTTGTTGCTTCCCTTCTAATCTTGTTTGCATTAGTTTTGGTTGTATAAAGGCTTTTTAATTTGATGTAATCAAAATTTTCTATTTTGTGATCAGTAATGGTCTCTAGTTCATCTTTGGTCACAAATTTCTTTCTCCTCCACAAGTCTGAGAGATAAACTATCCTATGTTCCTCTAATTTATTTATAATCTCGTTCTTTATGCCTAGGTCATGGACCCATTTTGATCTTATCTTGGTATATGGTGTTAAGTGTGGGTCCATGCCTAATTTCTGCCATACTAATTTCCAATTATCCCAGCAGTTTTTATCAAATAATGAATTCTTATCCAAGAAGTTAGGGTCTTTGGGTTTGTCAAACACTAGATTGCTATAGTTGACTATTCTGTCTTGTGAACCTAACCTTTTCCACTGATCCACTAATCTATTTCTTAGCCAATACCAAATGGTTTTGGTGACTACTGCTTTATAATATAATTTTAGATCAGGTACAGCTAGGCCACCTTCATTTGATTTTTTTTTTTCATTAATTCCCTTGAGATTCTCGACTTTTTATTGTTCCATATGAATTTTGTTGTTATTTTTTCTAGATCATTAAAATATTTTCTTGGAAGTCGATTGGTATAGCACTAAATAAATAGATTAGTTTAGGGAGTATTGTCATCTTTATTATGTTCGCTCGGCCGATCCAAGAGCACTTAATATTTTTCCAATTATTTAAGTCTGACTTTGTTTGTGTGGAGACTTTTTTATAATTTTGCTCATATAATTCCTGACTTTCCTTTGGTAGATAGATTCCCAAATATTTTATGGTATCAACAGTTATTCTGAATGGAATTTCTCTTTGTATCTCTTGCTGCTGGGTTTTGTTGGTGATGTATACAAATGCTGAGGTTTTATGGGGATTTATTTTGTATCCTGCAACTTTGCTGAAGTTATGAATTATTTCTAATAGCTTTTTAGTAGAATCTCTGGGGTTCTCTAAGTATACCATCATATCATCTGCAAAGAGTGATAGTTTGGTTTCCTCATTACCTATTCTAATTCCTTTAATCTCTTTCTCAACTCTTATTGCAGAGGCTAGCATTTCTAATACAATATTGAATAATAATGGTGATAGTGGGCAACCTTGCTTCACTCCAGATCTTACTGGGAAAGGTTCCAATTTTTCCCCATTGCATATGATGCTTACTGACAGTTTTAAATATGTGCCCCTGACTATTTTAAGGAAAAGTCCATTTATTCCTATATTCTCAAGTGTTTTTATTATGAATGGATGTTGGATTTTATCGAATGCTTTTTCTGCATCTATTGAGATGATCATATGGTTTTTGTTAGTTTGGTTATTGATATAGTTGATTATGCTAATAGTTTTCCTAATGTTGAATCAGCCCTGTATTCCTGGTATAAATCCTACTTGGTCATAGTGTATTATCCTGGGGATGATTTTCTGTAATCTTTTTGCTAATATTATATTTAAGATTTTAGCATCAATATTCATTAGGGAGATTGGTCTATAATTTTCTTTCTCTGTTTTCAGCCTATCTGGTTTAGGTATCAGTACCATGTCTGTGTCATAAAAGGAGCTTGGTAGGACTTCTTCAATCCCTATTTTTTTCAAATAGTTTATATAGCATTGGAGTTAATTGTTCTTTAAATGTTTGGTAGAATTCACATGTAAATCCATATGGTCCTGGGGATTTTTTCTTAGGGAGTTGGTTAATAGCTTGTTCTATTTCTTTTTCTAAGATGGAACTGTTTAGGATATTTACTTTTTTCTCTGTTAATCTGGGCAAGCTATATTTTTGAAGGTATTCTTCCATTTCATTTAAGTTGTCAAATTTATTGGCATAAATTTGGGCAAAGTAACTCCTAATTATTGCTCTAATTTCCTCTTCATTAGTAGTGAGTTCTCCCTTTTCATTTTTAAGACTAACAATTTGACTTTCCTCTTTCCTTTTTTAAATCAGATTTACTAAGGGTTTGTCTATTTTGTTGGTTTTTTTCATAGAACCAACTCTTAGTTTTATTAATTAATTCAATAGTTTTTTTACTTTCAATTTTATTGATCTCTCCTTTTATTTTTAGAATTTCAAGTTTAGTGTTTGACTGGGGGGTTTTGATTTGTTCCTTTTTTAGCATTTTTAGTTGCAAGCCCAATTCATTGACCTTTTCTTTCTCTATTTTATGCAAATAGGCCTCTAGAGATATGAAATTTTCCCTTATTATCATTTTGGCTGCATCCCACACATTTTGGTATGATGTCTCATTATTGTCGTTTTCTTGGGTAAAGTTATTAATCATGTCTATGATTTGCTGTTTCACCCAATCATTCTTTAGTATGAGGTTATTTAGTTTCCAATTATTTTTTGGTCTACTTTCCCCTGGCTTTTTGTTGAGTGTAATTTTCATTGCATTGTGGTCTGAAAAGGATGCATTTACTATTTCTGCCTTACTGCATTTGAGTTTGAAGTTTTTATGTCCTAATATATGGTCAATTCTTATATAGGTTCCATGAATTGCTAAGAAGAAAGTGTACTCCTTCCTGCCTCCATTTAGTTTTCTCTAGAGATCTATCATGTCTAACTTTTCAAGTATTCTAGTTACCTCTTTGACTTCTTTCTTATTTATTTTGTGGTTTGATTTATCTAATTCTGAGAGTACAAATTGAGATCTCCTACTCTTATAGTTTTGCTGTCTATTTCTTCTTTAAGCTCTCTTAATTTCTCTTTTAAGAATTTAGATGCTACACCACTTGGTGCATATATGTTTAATATTGATATTGCTTCATTATTTATGCAACCCTTTAGCAAGATATAGTGCCCTTTCTTATCTCTTTTAATTAGATCAATTTTTGCTTTTGCTTGATCTGAAATCAGGATGGCTACCCCTGCTTTTCTGACTTCACCTGAAGCATAGTAGATTCTGCTCTAACCTTTTACCTTTACTCTGTATATATCTCCCTGCTTCAGGTATGTTTCTGGTAAATAACAATATTGTAGGATTCTGGCTTTTAATCCATTCTGCTAACCGCTTCCTCTTTATGGGGGAGTTTACTCCATTCACATTTATGTTTAAAATGACCAATTCTGTATTACTTGCCATCTTGTTAACCCTTGTTTATGCTTTTCTCCCTTCCTTCCCCCTTACCCAGTATTAAACTTGTGAGCACCATTTGCTTCTCACAGCTCTCTCTTTTTAATATCCCTCCTCTCTGCCATAGAGTTCCTCCCACTATCTTACTCCTTTTTCTCACAGTTTCTATATTCACTTCTGCTTAGCTTATTCCTTCCCTTTTCACTTTTCCCTTCCCACTTTTCAATGAGTTGGGAGAAGTTTCACCATAAATCGACTATGTCTAAAATTTTTCTGTTTAAGCCAATTCTGATGGCAGTAAGATACACACTATGTTCACCCCCCTCCATTCTTTCTCTGAGATATAATAGGTTTCCTTTGCCTCTTCATGAGATGTACTACCCCCACTTTACCCTTTTTCTGGTACAATTTCCTTTCCACCTCTAGTTTCTAGAACAAGGTATACATGTACTCTTTATATATCTTTATAGCAGAAATATAGTTCCCAAGATTTCTTTTTACCTTTTTAGGTTTCTCTTGAGTTCTATATTTGTAGATCAAACTTTTTGTTAAGTTCTGGTTTTTTCATCAAAAATAAGTGAAATTCACTTATTTTGTTGAATGTCCATCTTCTTCCTTGGAAAAAGATGCTTATTCCAGCTGGGTAAGTTATTTTTGGTTGCATATTGAGTGCCTTAGCTTTTCGGAATATCGTATTCCAGGCCCTTTGATCCTTTAATATGGACGCTGCTAGATCCCGAGTAATCCTTATTGTGGCTCCTCTATATTTGAATTGTTTTTTTTTCTAGTCACTTGCAGTATTTTTTCCTTCGTCTGAGGGTTCTGGCATTTGGCCACTATATTTCTTGGTGTTTTGATTTTAGGATCCCTTTCAGTAGGTGATCGATGAATTCTTTCAATGTCTATTTTGCCCTCTGTTTCTATGACTTCTGGGCAGTTCTCTTTGATAATTTCCTGGAAAATAGTGTCTAGGCTCTTTTTTTCATTATATTTTTCCTGGAGTCCAATAATTCTCAGATTGTCTCTCCTAGATCTATTTTCCAGGTCTGTTGTTTTCTGAAGAAGGTATTTGATACTTTTTCCCATTGTTTCATTTTTTTGGTTTTGCTTGACTGCTTCTTGTTGACTCCTTGAGTCATTCAATTCCATTTGTTCGATTCTGATTTTCAATGAAGTATTTTCTTCACTCACTTTTTAAATATATTTTTCTAATTGTCCAATTCAATTTTTAAGTGAGTTCTTTTGTTCTATGGATTTTTTTCCCATTTTGCCAATTTTATTTTTTAGAGAGCTATTTTCTGTTTCCAGTTCACTAATCCTGTTTTTCAAGGATTTGATTTCTTTATCCACTCTGTCTTTAAATGAATGGGATGACTTCTCCAGACTCTCTTGCCAAGCCTCCCTCTCCTTTTCCCATTTTTCTTCAAGCTCTCTTGTGAGAGCCTTTTACATTTTTTCTATGAGATTCATCTGTGCTGAGGACCAGACATTATCCTCCTTGGGGGATTCACCTGGAGACAGTCTGTTTTTAGTCTCCTCAGAGTTTAAAGTCTGCTCTCTATCCATATAGAAGCTATCAATGGTTAAGGTCCATTTAAAATTTTTCCTTATTTTGTCAGAGAAGAATCAAAGATGAATTAGCAAAGGAAAAAAAAAAAAACAAATGCAATCTGCTTTTTTTTTGAGGGTGGGGTACTTGGTGGTGTTACTAAGCTTCCTCTTCAGACTGCCGAGGGGCAGCAGTGAGGCACTAGCAGGAGAGTGACGGCTGTGCTGCGCCTGCACTCTGAGACTCTGAGAGCATGCTGAGACACTGTGTGGTGGGGTGGCCAGGTCCCAAGAGACTCCAGCTGCTTGGGGTTGTATTCTTCACTCCCGGTGTTTTTAGCTTCTCTGCTTGTCTGCTGGCTTGCTGCCAGGGCAAAGTATTCAATCCTGTAGCAAAGCTCTCCCCACAGAGACGGCTGAGATCACACCCCACCCTCCCTCCAGTCTTCTCAGCTGTGAGCTGCCTGCCCTCAGTCTGCGCCCCATCTAACCATCCCTGCCCTCTAGCAAAAACAGACCTTTTCTGGCGAATTTCAAGGATGTCTTCTTTTGGTAACTATTTGTGGGTTTTTTTTCAGTCAAGCATTAATTCAGAGGCTTGTAATGAAATGGATTCTGAGAGAAAATGTGGAGCTTATGCAGATGTGTGCCTCCTCTCTGCCATCTTGGCTGGAAGTCATCCACCAATTTCTTAAAGCCCTGTGGATGGTTTTGAAAGGACAGTTTTCTGCCACCTTAACTTTGGGGGCTGTGTGTGTTTAAATTGGAATTCTAATTCTGAAACTGTATAAGATAATTACTATTAACTAGTGTGTGCTAAAATTGTGAATGTGTTTATTCTGGTATAAGATTTAGAAATATATGTGCATTAATATTGAGGTATTGTTATTAGAAATTTAAATCTGTATTTGATTCGATTTTAAGTTAAATATTTTGGTTGTCTGGTAATTAACCTAAAGAGGTCATATGTTTGTATCTCCTATTTAGATTAAATACATTCAAGCTACTGTGTTGCTTGCTAAATTGTATATTGGGCAATTTGTAATATTGTATGAACTGTGCTTTAATATTTTGTCAGCCTGATATGTGGTATAAATTTTGTGAAATTTAGTCCAAAGCTAATTAGAATATTAATCTTAAAAATTTGTTTTGCTTTTTCCTTTTAACAAAGAGGTAGAGGCAGGTAGGTTTGGCGTATGAGGATGTGTGTAATTATGTGGAGGTTCAGAAAGGACCCCAAAAGGTTGGGGTTGTAGACTAGTGTCATGAGATGTCTCAAAAGAATTTGCAGGCTTGAAGCCATCTCCAAGTCAAGGGGCAAAGTTTATTGTAATTTTAACACCAGTTGAAGCGGGCTAAGTTCCAAAAGAATTTAGCAAAGAACCAAGAGCAAGGGGATAGATTTATAGAACAGTTAGACTAGAACCTACAGGTAGGTTTGAGGAGTAGTCTATTCACTATTGTCTCAGGAACTTGGTTATCACTGACCAGATTATCTATCTGACAGTCACTAATGTTTGTAGGACAATTTTAAGGCCAGAAAAGTTTAGAATCATTGACAGATAAAGTGCTATTGTTCTAACAATCTAAGGTCAGAGGGTCTCAGGATTTCTAATATGTCTTCCCTAAAATCTAAGGGAAGACATATTATTATATTCCTAGGCCAAAAATTTTTACAATCATTCACAGATTGTTAAAACAATAGCATTGTAAGGTTGGGTGGACCTCAAGATCGCTGATTATAATCCAGAAGACTTTAGAATCAGTGACAGATTGTTAGAACAGAAGCACTCTGTGATCAGGGGACCTTAAAATTATTGCTATATTTCCCCCTAAAAGCTGTATTTCCCCCCTCTCAAGCAGTTTGAACACCAGATTCATTCGGGGCAAAGGGATGGAGATCTCATCTTTGGGAACTACTTCATGCTGACATAGAGCTTTCTCTGCCTAGGGAGTCTAGACTGAGCTGGGGAGGCACTCACCTTGAATGGCAGCACAAGGAGTGCTGAGGGTTAGAATCGGTTACCCGAGGGTATTCAGGTTGAATAAGTAGTTGGAAGTTCATAGCTTGGAGTCTGGAAGAAACAAATCTCATGAGTAGATTGAGGCCCCCCTCCCCCCCTCCAGAGAGAGAGAGAGAGAGAGAGAGAGAGAGAGAGAGAGAGAGAGAGAGAGAGAGAGAGAGAGAGAGAGAGAGAGAGAGAGAGAGAGAGAGAGAAAATAAACAAAAGTGGAGTTAGTATGGGGTTTATTAGGAGCAGTGACCAGGAACCCTATACAGAGGAATACTGGGGGGCAGGGTAGATAAGGCTATCATGAATGTCTCTCATTAAGACAGCTTTTTCTAGGATAAATACCAAAGATATTGTATCTAAGATATACTGTAGTCTATTCAACATGTAAAGGACTGCTTGCCATCTAGGGAAGGGGGTGGAGGGAGGGAGGGGAAAAATCGGAACAAAAGTGAATGCAAGGGATAATGCTGTAAAAAATTACCCTGGCATGGGTTCTATCAATAAAAAGTTATTAAAAAAAAGATAAATACTAAAGAACATTTCCCCCAAATCCCTGCTTTTGTCTCCTCAAAGGAATAGGAATAATGGGTAGGACAGTGGCATTATACACAAGGTGTCAACAAAAACCAAAAGCAGTTTGAAGCCTCTGAAAGGGGTCATAATATGTAAAATCCATCTGCTATGAACTTCCAGTTAACCAATCACAGCTTAGGGCTAGATACATTGTTTTTAAAAGTTTACTGGGACTTACACACACAGGAGATTTTGTTTAACTTATACTGGTGCAAAGGATCAACTATTAAACAAACTCATAGATTCTTAGTAAACACATTCCTTATTTAGCCACTATTCATCCTAAACAGGCTCATTTCTCAGGGCCAATGACCCTGCTCACCCTCATGGTTCCAAGAAAACTTGGCAAGCTTACAATATAAGGGGAGTTGACAGAAACTCAGAGAAGGGGCTCAGCTTGCTATTGCCTATCCCAACTATTGTTAGTGTTTTCATGGGCTTGCTGTTTGATACTTCTCTCCACTCTTTGAAGGGAAAAAGTGGTGTTGCATACCTCATATTTGGAGGCGAATTGATAAGGCTTTCATCTCCTTTAATTCCAAAATAACTTTGTTAACAATTTTAGAATTTTTCTAACCACAAATAGTCTTAGATGTAATTTCTATTCCTTTAAATAAGTCTCAGTCTCTCTCTCTCTCTCTCTCTCTCTCTCTCTCTCTCTCTCTCTCTCTCTCTCTCTGTCTGTGTCTCTCTGTCTGTCTCTGTCTCTCTGTCTCTCTCTGTCTCTGTCTCTGTCTCTGTCTCTGTCTTGCTCTGTCTCCTTCTCTGTCTGTCTGTCTGTCTGTCTCTGTCTCTATTTCTGTCTCTCTGTCTCTGTCTCACAGGGCTCTCAGAGGTCTGACTTTCAATAACTCAAAAGCAGGTTGTTTGTTGCCATAGTCTTTAAAGTCGTAGCAAACTGCTTTTCTGTTTTCCTAAAGTTCTCAAGATCTTAACTCTTCTATTAACACTATCAGTTCAAATAGATTATAATTTATATATCCCTTTTGTGGGCTTTAATTAGAGCTCCTTTAAAACTGCTTTTACTATCATATCTCAAATAACAAACTTCACTGAACTGAATATGTTTTCTTTCTCTCCCTCTTATCCTTTTGTCCATATAAACCTGCTACAGTCCTGGAAGGAAGGAAAGGGAAAGAAAGACTCTTTCCTCTGTGCACTATCCTCCTAATAGTTGAATTTGCTTCCAAATTACTTTACACACACACATAGAAATCATTTCTTTCAACATTGACATTGTGTGTTGATCACATCTAAAAACCCATGAAGTTTTCAAATATGAAGCAATTATATCCAATAAAGCAATTAACATTCATATAGAATTTGTTTTATGCTAAGCACTTTTGCAATCATGTGATCTTCACAACATTTTAATTTCTCTTTAAAAATCAGAAGACTGGGCAGCGATAAAATAATTTGCCATAAATCACATAGCTAATACATTTCTACAATTGAAACAAAATGGTGGGCTTACCAAATGCAGAGGTTGACTGGCTTTCTCATCTCACACTGCCATGCTGGGTGCTGCCAGGGGTACCTGGATTTTTCCCAGGCAATTCCTGGATAGAATTTGCTGAAGGCTGGGGTGACTCGCTCTTTGATGGTAGTTTCAGGTGCCAGAGCTCAGAGAATGCTGACCATGGAACCTGAACCCCACTGCATCTCCATTCCCCCAAGCTGGATCGGGGAGGTGTTTGGACAAGGTTGTGTGGGTTCCCTACAGCTGTTGCTGCTTCTCCTATTTCTACAGATGAGGCAGAATTTGAGTTTCCCTACAGTTCCATAGCATTCTTTTTTCTTAATCTGATCTGAGATGAGAAGAGTTGACAGAGGGACTTGGGCTATAATGATCTTGTTAGCAATTCCCACAAGTGAGATATACTCAGGACTCCTCCAGACTGGAGTGGAGAGGGTATCTTAATACCTTCTGGGGTGCTTTCCCAAAGGAGCAGGAGGGGATTCCAGACAAGAGAAGAGCCAAGGAAGGGTTAGCAGAAAATTGCTATTTACCTAGTTTTTTTTTTTTTCTTTTTTCTTTCAGAATGGGGTAAATTCCTGGAATTATCCCCAGTGTTTTGGGAATTATTTTTTCTTTCAATCTTAAAATGACTAATTGCCAAGCTTCTTAATCATCACTCTCGAAACTTTGAGGATCTGCTAAGATGTTATGAGCTAATTTTATTTCTATAGCCCCCAGCTTGGCCAGAGCTGAGGTCCACAGGATGTTAAGGATTTTAACAAATCTTTCCCAGTGTTCTAACTACAGCATAGAAGTTTTTTCTTGCTGGCTACGTTTTAAATCTTTCTAGGTAACAAAATCTAGGTCACAGAACAAACATGACACAGGTGTTCTGCACAGAGATGCAGACAAAAGACAAAAATCACTTGAAAGAGGACTGTCCCATCTTTGTCACAAGCCATAAAATTTCTTTGCCAAAAGTCATCCTATAGCACCTTGTCTTCTTTGGTGTCCCAGAGAAGGCGGGAAGGTGACAAAAGTTCCTTAGGAATTTTGCTGAAAATTGCAAAAATTTCCAAGTTTGGTCGACCCCAGTCAAGGAAAATTTGCTGTGCTCACCACATCCTAGATAAGCCTTCTCCCAGTTTCTTGGAGTGTTTCAGCTATAGGACTGAGGGAGAAAAAAATGGGGGCCTTACTTGACAAGGAGGAAATCAAGTCAGGGGAGGCCAGACTCTCCCTGTACAGTTGCCAAATGTTGAAGTTCAGAAAGGACCCCAAAAGGTTGGGATCTCAGACTGGTGTTGAGGTATCTCAAAAGAATTTGTAGGTTTGAACCCATCTCCAAGTCAAGGGACAAAGTTTATTGTAATTGTAACACCAGTTGAAGTGGACTAAGTTCCAAAAAAAAATTAGCAAATAACCAAGAGCAAGGAGATAGATTTATAGAACAGTTAGACCAGAGCTTACAGCTAGGTTTGAAGAGTGGTCTATTCACTATTGTCTCAGGAACTTAGATAATCTGTTGATCAGTGATAACTATCTGACAGTCACTAATGTTTGTAGGACTATTCTAAGACCAGAAGACTTTAGAATCATTGACTGACATTGTTAGAGCACTAGCACTCTAAGGTCAGGGGACCCTAAAATTATTGTTATATTTCCCTCAAAAGCTTTACCTTATCAATTGCAGAGCAAATTGTATCTGAAGAATGTATAATATGTCTAGAGATAGATTGGAAGGTATTGAGGAAGTGTGCCTCTGGAAGGAAGGAGGGAACCTGGCTCCAAAATATTTAGGTTAGGTTTTAATGAAATGACACTAGTGGGAAAACTGAGATATAGGTGATGGGTGGAAATTTTCTCCTGAGTTCTGCTGCTTTAAGAAGAGTTAGTGGAATAACATTGGAACACATTGTATTTATGTATGGATTGGTAGAGACTATTGATTCTGATAATGGAACATACTTTACTTTTAAGGTCTTATAAGAAATAATGGGGAAGAGATTGTAAATTAGGTGGCAATTCCATACACCTGGGCATCTGCCCTCTTTTGGGAAAGTGGAAAGAATGAGTCAGATTCTTAAGAAACCAATTACTAAATTGATTAGAAGCTAAATTTCCTTGGACTGAAAGTTTGCCTATTGCTATATTAAAGAATTGTTCCCAAAAGTGATCTGGGATTTCTCCATATAAGATGCTGTTCTTATCAGGACCTTAAGAAATTTGAATGGGAAAGAAGGGACTATATATACAGATTCCAAATATGCTTATGGAGTAAGGATTTGGGAGGAACGAGGTCTTGTTAACAGTAAGGGAAAAGATTTGGCTCATGGTGAAATAATCAACATTAGCAAATTTACTGTTACCATCAGAAATAGAGATGGTACACATCAAAGTGCATCAAAAGGGAAGTTTGCTAGAAATGAGGGGAAATAGGTTTGTAGACAAGAAAGCAAGGGGAATTGGGCTAAGTGAAAGGAAAAACCCCATGTTAGTCTTAATATCTCAAATAGATCATCACATCCTAGTCTTTAATCAAAGGGAAACAGAATAGTTGTCTAAATTAAGGGCTATTAAAGAGGAGAAAGGATGGTGGATACTCCCAGATGGGACAAAAATGTTAAGCAAAGGGATAACAAGAGAATTGATTGGAGAATCCAGGCACTGTGGAATATGGTTCTTAAATAGTCTGAGTGTATTGGGATTTATACTGTGGCAAAATAAACCACAGAAAGATGTGTGATATGCCAGTAGGTTAACAAAAAGTTCTAGGGGAAACATATGAAGAGAGGAAGGGAAGTCTTGCTAAGACCCTTCCAAAGTATTTAGGTGGATTTCACTGAAATTCCACTAATAGGGAGACAAACATTTACTGGTAATTATAGATCACTTAACTGGATGGGTGGAAGCTTAGCTTCCACCTCTGAGCTCAGCCAAGGTAGCTGGGGTCAGCAAAATCCTCCTTGTATAGATCATTCCTCCATTTGGGTTAGTTGAAAGGATTGACTGGGACAATGGAATCCATTTTACTGCTAGAGTATTTCAGAATATCATAGTGTGTTTAGGAATTAAATGGTAATTCCATAACCCTTGGTACTTGCCTTCCTCAGGAGGAGTAGAATGAATGACTCAGACTTTGAAACAACAGATCTTTAAACTAGGCACTGAAAGAAGGTTATGTTGGACAGATTGTTTACTACTAGCATTTCTCAGAGTCAGAACAGTCCTGAAATGGAATATAGGATTATCACTCTTGTATGGAATGCCTTAGCCAGGCTGAAGTCTCATTCTTTTAGACAAAGGATAAGTTTTTAAGGAATTATACACTGGCAGAGTCTTCATCCCTTTCACATCTTGGTAGCAAGGATTATTGATCCAGACAATACCTTTGGAGTTTGAATTTCCAGGAGTCCTGGAAGAAGCATAGTAGGAAAGACTTTACCAGATGTTACAGATGACTGGGACTGCAGTCTGGAGGCTGAGGTTCCTGTGGAGGATTGGATTAAGACTAATATGGATTTTTCCTTTCACTTAGTCCAATTCCCCTTGATTTCTTGTCTACAATTAAAAACCTCTAAAATTGACTTTGCAATTAGAAATGTTTTGGTGGGAGGTAGGAATGTTTGTGCTTACAGAAAACTTAACAATATTTATTTATATTGTTTATATTATATTGTACCTGTTATTTATATTTTATAGGTGCTGAGGTTCAGAAGGGACACCAAAAGGGTCAGGAGGTCATAGACTGGTGTCATGAAGTGCCTCAAAAGAATTTTCAGGCTTGAACCCATCTCCAAGTTAAGGGACAAAGTTTATTGTAATATCAATTGAAGTGGGCTAAGTTCCAAAAGAATTTAGCAAGATACCAAGAGAAAGAAGATAGATTTATAGGACAAAGTTAGATTAGAGCTTCATGTTACTTATTTGCTAATTGTAAACAGGTAGGTTTGAGAGGTGGTCTATTCAGTATTGTCTCAGGAACTTGATTTTCACTGACCAACAGATTATCTCTCTGTTAATCAGTAATGTTTGTAGGACTATTTTAAGGGCCCAAGACTTTAGAATCATTGACAGATAGATTGTTAGAACAAAAGCACTTTAAGGTCAGGGGACCTTAAAATTATTGCTAAATTTCCTCTAGAAGCTGTACCCTATAAATTAGCTTGTGGTTTGTGGTCATTTTTGCTCAGAGGCTGGGTAATGGTGGACAGTATTTTTCTTCCACCCCACCACAACCTCCCCTGTTTCTCACTTCTTTTTTCCTGCTTAATGCGTCACAAATGGGGCTAAGACTAAAGCACCCTGAGTTCCCAGCCCACCTCCCCTGCTAGCAAATATTTCTGCAGCAGCTGTTTTTCAATTGGGGAGTAAGACACCCAGGTTTAAAGAATAGCAGCGTCTCTGAGTTGAAAGGAACCTAAGATATCTTCTAGTCCAAAATGTACCTGAACAAGAATCACGTCTGCAGCATATTGTATAAATGTTTACCCGTTCTCTGAAGATCTCTAATGAAGGAATTAGACCCTTCCTATTTTGAATATCTTTAATTTTTGAGAAGATTTTCCTTGTATTGAGCTTAAATCTGCCTCTGCAGCATTTAGCAATTTCTTTTCCCCTCCCCAATAATGTTTTATTTTTCCCAATACATGGAAAGATAGTTTTTTAACATTCATTTTTATAAGATTTGTGTTCCCATTTTTCCCTTCCTTCTTCCCTTATCATCCTTGATCATCAGCCTGCTCATCATTTCTTATAGAACAATAATATTATATTACATTTATATACCATAACTTCTTAGCCATTTCCCAATTGCTGGGCATTCACTCAGTTTCCAGTTTCTTGCCACTACAAAAAAAGGGCTGCCATAAACACTTTTTTTGCACATGTGGCTCCTTTTCCCTCTTTTATGATCTTTTTTGAATACAGACCTAGTAGTGACACTACTGAATGAAAGGTTATACATAGCTTTATAGCCCTTTTGCCCTAGAAGTTCTATATAAAAGGGGCAGTTTGTGGCATGAATTTGTGAAAGAATTAACCAAAAGGATTATAGTTGGAGTGGGAGGTAGAAGAGAATCATTTGAAACTGTTTCAATCCCAGACCAAGGGGATACTACTTGATCCTCATGATTCCCAAACTGAAGTTAGAAATTTCAACCATTCAGCAGGCAAAATTATAGTTAATGTTTACCAGTTGACCCATGAATTCTGAAATAACTCTGTCCTCCCAATATTTAAAGGAATCTTGTAAGTTAAGAAGAAAGTCAATTATAATTTCCTTGGAATGGTAAAAAAAATTATCCCAAATATATAAAGAAGCAGTATAAAAAAGAAATTAAGAAGCTGGAGTATATCCAAAGGACAGCCAGGATATTGGTGGAACTGGGGTTCATGACCTGAATTTTGGTTAAAACAACTGGGTGGCATTTAGCCAGTAGAAGACAGGACCCAAGAGAACAGGAAAGCTATCCTTGAAAATTTGAAGGGTAATTGGGTAGAAGAGGTATTAAGACTTATTCTGTCAAGCCTGAGAAGATAGATCTAGGAGCAATAAGTAGACATTTCAAAGTCAGTTTAGGAATTCACAGTTATAACTATCTAAAGGTGGAATGGTCTATATCTCCAAAGAAATCAAAGGAAAATGACCTACATGTCCAAAAATATTTATAGCAACTCTTTTTGTCGTGGCAAAAAACTAATCATTATTGACTTAGAGACCTTTAAATTCTATCTGGTCCGATACCTTCATTCAACCTATATGTACACTGAGGACCTTTCAATTTAAATAATTTGCTGAGGTCATAAAGATGAAAAAAAATGGATATCAATCACCAAGACCATTGCCCCAGGGTCCGGAGACCTATGTTTTGAATCCCAGTGTTGGTAGCCTCTCAACAGAGAGATGGGGAGGGGGGGACATCGGCATCTTGTGACCCAAACTTTTTAAGAATTATGATTATGATCACAATCATATTGGTGAGTCAGATGGATGTGTCATATATACTGAATTCTTTTATCTATGAGCCTGAGCCAATTCTCTCCCCCTAAATTTCTTTTAGGAGCCAAGGGTGCTTGTGATTAGTAACATTTCCTTTTTATTCTGAAGATTGGGAAAGGAAGCAAGCATTAAAGAGAGATGATAGCTAGTAATGACAATCTCTTGAGTGGAAGAATATTTTGCCTAATTCCTTTTTCATTTTTTTCTTTATACCATAAACTTGATATGTATTTTGTGTTTAAATCAATATAAATCCAGTAGTACTTGGGAGAGCAAATTATTCCCAAAGAGATAAAAACTAAAACCAAGATATAATGGTATTAGAATTTATCTTGTGAATATTTCTTCCATTAGACCAGGACTGACAAAGGGTTGCAATGCCATTTTAGTATTAATACTATTGTAGAAGATAACATCCTATGCTTTTCCCCCCTTTTCTTGAGCCCTTTCTAGTGAACAATAGGGAGGGTGCAGCAGATTAAAGGTGCCTATCTTCAGAAACCCTGTGATAGGTAGGAAACATTCAGAGTGCCACCTGTTGGCTATCAAAGATATCTGTATTTTGAGCTAATTGAAACTTGTCCCAGTGATCAATCAAGAAACACTAAAGTATCTATGATCTACTATGATGTACACTGTGCTAAGTGTGAGAATTTTTTTTAACAAGGCAAAATACAATCTTTATGCTCAAGCAGTTCAATAAAATTCAAAAGATGGAGGAACAACAAGAGAAAATTCCATTCTGCATCTAATTCTCATTAGCAGAGAGAATCTTGTTGCTGGGAAGGAAATGATAGGTACCTTGGAGGGAATTGATGACTCAATTCTAGAGTTTGTGATAGAGGAATGGAGTATGAGTGGAAAGCATGATATCAAAAGGGTTCAGAAGAAAAATAAAATGATCTCATGGAACAAAATGCTTCGAGAAAAGATGCTCTAGAATGGCATTCTGAAGTCACAAAGGGAAACAATTCAAACCAGGAAGAAAAATGAGATTTGTCTAAAGATATCTATGTGCATGAGCAACAAACTTACCAACTAACTTAAATTTTAAAAAAGAAACATACAGAAGATGGAAGCAGGGTCAGGCAACAGAAAAAGGATATAAAACTGTTGGCAATGTCCTATAAAAAACAATGTTAAGAATGTCAAAAGTCAGAATGAACTGAGGTTGGCAAGTGAGGTTAAAGACATGTTCTATGTTTAATACCTTTGAGAGTCTGATGCTTGCAAGGGAAGGGAAATAGAAGTCAGTTAATATTCCTAGGTAAAAATTTTGAGTGGAGGCAATGAACCACAGACACATAGGAGAGTTTTTCATCCAGTCCTGTCCACACATATAGGCCTCTACTGAATATGAATTCAAAACCAGTAAGATTTACATGCAATACATGAATTTGATCATATTCCTTGGGTTATAGAATACTCAGTCCACCCCATTTCATTTAATTTTTTTTCCTATTTATTGGAAATTTAACTATAAATAATTATATATATTACATATAAATGTAATTTCTTTTTTTAAAAAATTCATTTTTTAAATAATAAATTCAGCAAACATTCACAAATATACACATTTCAGAATATAAAGAATAGGAAAAGAGCATTGTATTTGGTTCTGGAGACCTGTGGAGACATAGAGTAAATAGGATTAGGAATCCTTTTATAGACTACACCTAGGAGAAACCCAGTAAGAAGCAATGGAAAATTCATTGCTTCCCTCCTGTTTTTTTATAATTAATTGCCAGATGGAATTTCTCAAATCTATAATCTTTCCCTGTAGTCTTTCCTCTCATCTAACTGTCTGGAGATGGATGGATGTGGATGAGGAGGGAAATTCATTAGGTTAAGTATTAATATTGGAGCTTATTGAGAATGGAGCAGAGATGTAGTAGTAAGGCAGGAACTTACCTGAACACTCTCAAATTCTCTTCCAAACAACTATAAAATAATATTTTAAAATGAATTTTGGAGTTGTGGAACCAAAAAAAGGATGGAGTGAAACAACTTTCCAGTCTAAGACAACTTAGAATGTCAGCAGGAAAGGTCTGTCTCAATGAGATAAAAGGGGAGTGTAATCTTGGCCAGGTAGCATCTGAGCAACTAGCAGCAAAGTCCTGAAGCCCAGGACAGGCCAGAAGCAAGCCTTGTGCCTTAGGCACAGACTAGAAGCAAGGTCCTATACTCATGGTACAAGAAGTTTGAGGCAGTAACCCTTCTATCTCAGGAGCAGAGCCCAACTTTAATATAAAGTTAAAAGTTGCAAAATAGACTGGAAAAAATGAGCAAAATCAAAACCAAGTCAAACCAAAGCAAAAGAACCTGTCCAAAGAAAGTTACTATGGTGACAGGGAATATCAAAACACAAATAATTCAGAAGACAACATCTACATGGAAAGCTTCAAAGAAAATTGTAAATTGGTCTCAGGTCCAAAAAGAACTCTTGGGAGAGTTTTAAAAAAGATTTTAAAAAATCAAATGAGAGAAGTAGAAGAAACTTGAGGAAAAATGAGAATGATATAAGAAAATGATGAAAAAAGTAAATAGCTTAGTAAATACAAAAAAATAAAAAATATATACAAAAAATTCACTGAAGAAAACAATTTCTTAAAAAATAGAATTGACCAAATGGAAATGGAGGTGCAAAAATTCACAAAGAAACTATTACAGCTTGTTTTTCTATAGCGTATTTAAATTTTAATAACAGCCACTAGAAAGAAAATGAAATCTTTTTTTTTTTTTTTTAAATTCAGGCCTTGACTTCAGATGTCATATATAAGTCCGTAAGTTTGCATAACAAGCAAGATGAGGTAGTACTTCTAATAGAAATCAAATAAGTCAGGGCTGGAGCCATTTACAGGGAACTTGTAATCCCTTTAAGGAAAAAATACTGGGGAATGAAATGTAATGTACCTCCTTTGAGTAGTAGTGGTCAGGTTATCGCTTATATGTAGGGCCTAGTTTTGAATAAAATTAGGCCCTTGGCTTTTGAGAGAACCCTTGAAAGGATGCTCTGCCTACTATTTTAGATTTTATATACCCGAACCTGTAAGATCCTGGAGAAATTTGGGCAAAAAAATTGTTTAGGTTATAATGCACAGTAGATTTTTTTTACCCCAGTGTGAGTTCCCTCAGATGTCAGTTCTGTTGATACTGATACTTATACTGATATTATCCTGTATTATGGAGTTCTCTGTAAGTACTGATATTAAGTTAAATGTAAGAATCAATAGAATATATTGTTTATATCATTCCTTTTGCATTTAAATAGACCCAGGCTGCTTGCCTTTGTGAAAATAAAATGCTTTTCAATTTTTTAGGGTGAGAATGTTTGTGCCTAAAATCCATAAGTAGATGATATTTCATCCTACTTTTATAAGATAATAAGTGCTTATTAAGCACCTCATTTATTCCAGGCAGTATACTAAGTGCTTTACAAATATTGTCTCATTTTAGACACAAGTTGTTTCTGAGTCTTCATGACTAATTTATAAATAAGGAAACCGAGGTAATTAGAGCTTGAGTGAACTTTCTCAAGGTCAACCAGCTAGTAAGTATCTAAAGGCAGATCTGATCTTAGGCTTTATTTTTCTGAACTACTATGTAGATGCTTCAACTGGGTGATGGGTGAGTCTGCAATTACAGATAATTTACTCTGGCAGTAGCAAGGATCCATGGTGAGAATTTCAAGAGCCCTTTGGAATAAGACCTCAGAGGAAATTGCTTGGATCTCTATGGGAATCACCTATAGGACAGTGGGACCTCTGAATTTTTTCCTTATGTAGAAAGGAACACTTTTTGTCCAGACCTTCGATGAATGGCCTTATGAAATAAGAGAATCATTGGAGAAGTTTCTATTCAAGCAGGAGGTAACAGCAATTTAACTTCATCCCAAATTCCTCTAGGTAGAGCCCCATGTTATTTGGAAAACTCAGTTGGATCATATTTCCATTGGATATGGGAAACCAGTTTTCCTCACTGTTTCTTTTACTCATGGATTGAGAAAGGTTTTAGAAGGCTAAGAGGAAACAAGCAGAGAATTTGGGTAAACTCTTTAAATGCTTCTTATTTTGTTGAATTTGCAAAACTCTGTTTTGGTGAATATTTCTAATTTTCTTTTATACATATGGGATTGTACATCTTTATTGTCTGTTTTGAGTCTTAACTGTATGATACTAGGGAAACAAGTGAATGGACATTGCTTATGTCTCTTCCCATCTTCAGAGAATTGTTCTGAAGGACTGTATTAAAAATGTACTTTTGCCTATTTGTCAAGAATGGCAAATTTCAAATTCAAAATGTATAATGGGGTCCTGGGGTTTAGATCAGGAGCCTTGGATTTAGGATTGGGCCTCAATCACTTAACGTGGAGGCACCTTATTTTTCTGTGTTCCCTGACCATGTGAGGGAGAGTAGACACTTTTGAATGGCTGTGTAGTCAGAGCAGGCTATATTTTTTAAAACTGCTAGACTAGGACATTCTTATGCAATGTTTCCTGCTGTATCCAGAGGGCAAACATCACACAGTTTAGACACAGCACTGAATCAGGAAACAGGGAAGAACTATTTCCTTCTGCTTGTGGTTTGAGGTTTCTGTTTTTGTTCAGCTTTGTCTGTCTCAGTCTGAGGTGCTGACAAATCCCACTATACCCGAAAGTTCAAGTCAAGGCCACATTGGAGCCAGGATTCCAAGTAGGATCTTCTAGTTAGCCAGTTAGCCTAGCAGGGAAACCCCCGAGAAGCCAGGGTGAGTGGGACTTGAGACCAAGAAGAGTTTTAGACTTGGAATTTGGTATTGGGCTTTATAGGAAATGAGATAAACTGTGAACCATAGCCCTTCCCCCTCCTCCAGAGACTGAGGTGGTATTGAAGAAGGAGGGAAACTTTCTTTTTACTGAAGCTATGTTCCCTTTAAGATTATCACTCTTAGAGATTGTATCCCCTTTTCTGATCTTAGAGATCAGGATCTTCCAGGCTCCAAGTTGTCTAGAGACAGAGCCCATCCTCCAAGACTAAGAGAAGCAGTACTATTCAGAAGCAAATCAACTCCCATAGAAATTCTCATTCATTTGAGGAATCCTGGTCTGATCAGCTCGGGCTGTCCTAGCCCCCACCAAGATACCCAATATAACAGCTTCCTAGAGTTAAGCTCTTTGCAGAAGGCCTAAAGTAGCTTACTCAGCTGCTAGGACCCTTCTGCCTATTGAGAAAACATTCTTAGTGACAAATTCTATTTCCCTAATAGGTCTTTGCCACTATAGAAATCAGTCCCTCAGCAAACTGGTTTCTATCCAACAATAAACTTCCATTTTGCAATTAATAATTTGGGAATAAGTGAATTCTTTCACTTTTAAACCTGTGGCAGATTAAAGGGGATATTTTAACAACTCTCTTATTGACACTAACCTCATGACCACCTGAATTGAGGGCATTCAAACCTCATCATTATGAAGTGTGTGTGTAAAACATTAAACCTCTGACATAATGGGATACCAATTTTGTATATTTGTAATTTTAAATAAATATTCTTTCATAAAAATGAACCCAATTTTAAGTGATTAAATGGAATTGGGTTGCAGGGGACCCATCCTTTGCAATTGAGGGAATATCATCAGTAGATACTGGAGTTATTGGCAGAAATCCTATACCTGATCCTCTAAACTCCAAAAAGGATAATCAAGAATCCTGAGGGAGAGGTTTTATGTAGTACACCTGGCTTTAAGGCACTGGGAATCAAGATGACCATGTATACACAAAGACTCCTGATAATCCCTAAAGTTTCAAGTACATCAGGATCAGTCACGGCTGTTCAGGATTGCATTTCTGGTGGACAAGATTGGTGATGGCAGGTTTATTTATGCCATTGCTGCTCAGTTACAGAGGAAAGCTCAGAAAGCCAGATTTTTTCCGACTGAAGGAGTCTGGGATACTGTAACTAATCGACCAACAAATACTTATTAATTGCCTAAAATATGCCAGGCAGGACAGCTGGGTAGTGCAGGGGGCAGAGTACTGGACCTAGAATCAAGGAGACTCATCTTTCTGAGTTCAAATTTGGCCTAAGACACTTAACTAGCTCTCTGACTCTGAACAAGTCACTTCACCCTGTTTGCCTCAGTTTCCTCATCTGTAAAATGAACAAGAGAAGGAAATAGCAAATCACTCCAGTATCTCTGCCAAGATAACCCCAAATGGAGTCATGAAGAGTCAGCCTGACTGCCAGATATGGTGCTAGGTGCTGGGACTATAAATTAAAAAAAAGAAAGGTAGTCTCTAGTTCAAGAAGTTTACAGTCTAATGGGGGAAGAAAACATATGAAAGATCTGTTTTTGGTGGGTAAATAGTGTTGATTCCTGTACTCTGTTTTCCATTATCCCAGGTACTTGGACCCCTGAACTTCCATAATTCTCTGCATGGCATCCAGAGAAGTTTCATCCTGTTTCACTTGTACACAAACACCAAAGACACAAGATTCAAAAGATCATAGTGAGCTTGAATCCTGAGGAAAAACAACAGATTCTACTCTTTAAACCTAGAGATGACGTCTCTAACATGGATCAATTTCCAGGAAAGCTATTAACAGAGGATTTATGTGACTAATATTACCTGGGAGCATGGAAACTCTCTCTCTTGAAGTTAACAGTTCTATGAAGTTTGAATCCAATTTTCTAAAGGATCAATCAGTGACCAAAACTTCTTTCTTTGTCTATGGTAGGTAAAGACATTATGCTCAGATGCCCAAGTCCAACCCAGTCTTCACTGAGGGGGTGTTGTACCTTTTCTTGTCATCAGATCCTCGTCTTTCATTTTGGAAAAGGACCAAAATAACATCATTATGTTAGAATCGAGTTTCAGCATGTCTGACTGTGGCTGATCAGCTCACTATGAACTTGGAATGCTTTGGCGCAGGTTGGATACACATAGTTCCTATGAACATTTGGGGTGGATTGTCTAACTTCAAGCATCTCACTTTTTTTCTAAGCTAGTTAAATTTTGCTTTGCTCATAGAGGACAGCATCTTCTTTGATGAGGGTATACCCTGCTGGGCAGTCCTGTGCCAATGTCTCCCATGTCATAAATCAATGTTGAAGTTCTTGGGAGATACTTTGAGAGTATGGTCCCATTAATTCAACAGCTTGTATAGCAACGCGGCCGAGGCGGGTACTGTGCAAAAGCATTTATCGCTATTTTTCTCATAATTATCACTAAGCGCGGAAGACACAAAAGCAGTAGTAGAATTATAGTTACTCCAGTTATGACACTATAAAACCAAGAGGGCAATGTGGGTAATTTAGATTGGATCCAATTTACAAAATCTTGTGATGCATCATCAGGTAATTGAAATTGTGCACCCATATCATTAATATCTTTGACTATTTTAGCCAATTCTTCAATTTGGTTAGAAACATTTGCTGCCAATAAGGCCCCTCTTAAATGATCTCACACCTTAATCCAAGTATTAGAGTGCTGTATCATCCCATGACAAAGGAGTAACACATACAGGGTGATAAGTGTAATGACAAGGTATAGATTGTAACAAAGTGTGAAGGACCAATTCCTCTCCCAACCACATACTGCCATCTCTAAAGCATATATCTCATACAGTCTTACACTCAAAGCTAAAAGATGATAATCCAATTCTACTTCTCTGTGAGGGCCCATACCAAGGATTTCATTACCCATGGAATACATCTCTTGGGGGCCCAATCACCCCCGTGGAAAAACAAATGGGAGCAGAATAAATAATAAAAGTGACGTTATTTAAATAAGTGTCCATCATCCTTGCCTGGGGTGTGTCAGTACTATAATGTCCCATTGCCATATACATGAAAATCAGGTGTTTGTTGTCCCCACCCTGCCATATGCACCACCAATAGTCCAGGAATAACCCCCAAGTCCATTGTCCCTTTTGATCAGCCAGGAACTGTGCTGGTGCCACACAGTTACTCCACTCTCTTTGTGCTATCGCTCCTGTATTGAGGCTCATGAGAGATAACAGTCCCAGTAGAGATGGCAGTTCTCTTTTCCATCTCCGCCTATGGTGCTGGGAGCATCTTCTCTGCAGCTCTTTCTGCCTTCTCCTCTTTTTCCATTTGATCTTGATGACCCGGATCCTTCTGGTCAGCACCCACTGCTCACATCCGTTTTCATCTGCAACAATAAGAGCATACCCGGGACCCCACACCTGGACTGTCCCTGGACCTACCTAACTTCCTTTTTCTGTTTTCCATAAAACCCTATTAATTTTGTTGGTGGTGTGAATAATTGCATGTAAATACTGCTTTGTCTAACATACTCTGTGTTAAGGGACCTTTTGGCCTACCCCATGACACTCCCTTTTCTTGTTTGACCAGGAGTGCCTTAAGGGTTCTATTAGCTCTTTCAACTATGGCCTGACCTGTGGGGTTATAAGGAATATCTGTCACATGAGTGATGCCAAATTCAGAACAGAAGGACTGAAAACCTTTTAAGGTACAAAAAGGTCCATTATCTGTCTTTATCTGTTGAGGGACACCAATAGAAGCAAAACAATGATATAAGTGAGAAATAACATGTTTTAGTGCCTCTCCAGGTTGAAGAGTAGCTACTATAAAATTAGAATGAGTATCTACAGTTACATGAACACATTGTGTTCTCCAGTGAGTAACATCCATTTGCCAGATATCATTAGGCTTATCTCCTTTTGGATTATAGATAGGATCACATTTATGAGGGGCAAAAGGAATATATTTTAAACATTTCTTTACTATCTCTGTAAATTCTTAACCACTAAATAAGCATACTGACTCTGTAATAATATTAAAGTGTGGAGAGATAGGTTGTAATACATATAAAATAGCATAAAATTCATTTTTCTGGGTTGTCATAAGGAGTAGATAAAACACTTAGAGCATTCCATGGAAGGTATATAAAAACTAGCCCTATTGTCTTTTGTAGCGTCAGTAAAAATATTAGGGCCATCAATAGGAGTTACACTAATCACATGAGGAGGAATAGTTATATCAAGTTGTTGATATAATTGGGCAACCTTTGGTAACTTAACGTTAGAAAGAGAACAAAAAGTAATAGGGGCGCCAGAAACCTCCTCCCCCTTTTTTACTTTCTAAGAATAACCTCGCCACTTTGATACATTGGTCACTACAGGGAGTTCTTGAACCTGTATTTCTTTTAAAAACCGGTTTAACTACTTCTATTGTTTTACTAGCTGCGCCACATTCCACAACTTCCTAGTTTCTCCCTCTTCTGGGGGTGTGTTCTGCTCGGTCTTTGTTTGCCACTCACTAGGCGGGGCGGCAATTCGTCTGCCCCTGCAGTTTCCACCGCCTCCGCTTTTTTAGTTTTAAACCGGTCCAAAGATGGATTTAATAGGCTATAGGTAACCGTTTCATGCCCGAGGGCTCGGGATTCCAGGGAGGGAGGCAGCGGCAGCGATGGGGGCGGAGGTTTCCCTGTACTTTCTGGGGCCAGTTGTTGAGTTCCCCTTACTCACCATGAGGGTCTCAACTGTTGAGCTTCCCTACTCACCAAGGGGAACTATAACTGGGTTTCTTACCATCCTCCAGGTACTTGGGACGTCTCCGAAGTAGCTCCCGCCAGCTGCTCTCCTCCCCACAGAACACTCGACACACCAGATGTTACTAAGTACTGCAAGCGTTTACTACATCTTCTCTAATGGCATCTACAGCTTCTCACAGTTACATTCCTTCTTATATACCATCTCATTACATCATTTCAAACCCAGCTTTCTTTGTCTTTACCCCTTCACGGTACAGGCTACTCAATAACAAAATCATTAATCTTGGGGTAAACAACCTTTCACTACTGCCTTCCTGTTCTCCTCCTCTGCACATCTTGTTTCCCCTTCTCATGTTATTTTCTGCTATACAGCTCCTTTTGCCACGTATACCTAGAATCATCTAACAATAAACATGAATTATTATAACATGAATTAATAAATATAATAAATAAGAATTATAATATCAATTCAATAAGTATTAAGAACCCTGTAAAATGCCGAGGAAAACAAAAAGAAATAAGACGTGGTTCCCTAATCTCATGGATTGCATGAACTAGTAAAGGGACTGGGACATACCCAGAAACACACACACACATACACGCACATGCACATTTACTCATTCACATACACACACACTATCATGCACTAACTATAATAAAAAGTAGAATGGAAGAGGAACAGAAGAGATAACTAAGGTGACTTGGGAGTGATACTTTTGACCAGTCTGGACAGTGTAAGTGCACAGAATAAATCTTCTTGTTTTTTTTTTTTTTTTTTTTTTTTTTGTCCTTTCTAAAGTAGCAATGTGAAGTTTCTATGTGCTTTAAAGCCATCTCAGTTTTATAACAAGGGGAATGAAATAAATTTAGCTTCAAATTTGTATGCATATGCATCCTGGAAAGATACAATAATAAAGTATATTCTTTCTTTCTTTTTGGCTATGGTCCTCTCTCCTTCTGTGGTGCTGGAAGGAAAATAGTATTCTATCATTTAAGGAACAGGATCCCATTTGGTAAAAATCAGGCAGTCTCAAAATTGATGACCATCAGTATAAATTACAACAAGAGTTTAAATAACAGAGATATGAGAGGAAATCGAAAAACCCAAACTCTTGCCTATCACAGGAGTATCTGATAGCTTGGGCTAACAAGCAAAGAGTTCTATAGATAAAAGCAGGAGTGAAGGGATGTATAGGAAAATGGGGGGAAATGTCTTCCTAGATGGACAGAGAAGGGGAAATAATACATGTTAGCCAAGCTAATGTTCCTCACTGGACTTAGGACCTGTAAATCACTATCTTTCTCCATGACTTACTTTATTACCAAGTCTCATAATCCATCAATTCCTGATCCAATTGTTTCTATCACCCTTAACTATCCATGAATGAAATAGAATGGAGTCTTAGGGACATCCTGACTTGAGACTCTGTCAGCTCCATACAACGTTTCTTGTAACCACTCTGTTAGTTTTTTTTTTTTTTTTTTAAATTCCATGCAATTCTATGGATAAGACCACAAAGAACTCAATAACTCTGGATAATGTGTGGTTTGTAACCAAACATTTCTGATTACCAAATTTCAGGGAAATGACTGTGGGTAGAGTAAAATTATATATATATATACTTTATTGGCTTAAAGCTCACTAAGCAGCCACATACTCGCAAGATTGGGTTCTCATTGGCTAGACCCCTGTTATATATGTATTTGATTAATTTAATGAATGTATAAAATCATCATGTTTGATCCTTCCATAAATAAATAAATTTTCCTTCCTTTCCTCCCTCCTTCATCTTTCTTTTCTTTCTTCCCTCCTTCCTTCCTTTTTTCCTTTCCTACCTCCTTTCACTTCTCTCTCTTCCTTCTTTCTTCTTTCCTCTCTTCTTCCTTCCTTCCCCTTTCCTTCCTTCCTCCTTTCCCTCTCTCCCTCTTTCTTTCCTCCCTCCCTCCTTCTTTCCCCAAGGACTTCCCTTCTGGGAAAGAAAGCTTTATTCTCTGCCCCATTTCCCACCCTAATTTTGATGCCTCCTACTCAGTATTTACTCAGTTTATTGTGATTTGGTAGGTATCAGTGATTATATTATTGAATTAAGCAGAATCAGATTAAGTTTAGAGTAGTTATATATATGTTATGCATGTAAATTCTGTTAGGATGACATATCTGTTAGAATCAAAGAATCTCATGCATTAGTGATAATGATATTAATTATAACATTGTAGATTATAGAATAAAATCATGATTGTCTGTTACAACTTGTTATAGCAGCATTAACACCCCTCACCCTTATGAACTATTTTCAGTGCTTCATTATGATCTTTTCTTTTCTCCACTAATTCTTCATTTCCTAGTGTTGAGGTCTAGATTTGGGGAACCTAAATGAAATTAGGGTTAAGGTCTAGTGGCAGGTTTGGGGTACTGATTCGGTGCAAGGGGGTCTAGTAGTGGCGCGAGTTCCCAATAAAAGCATTTATTGGCCCAGAGAGTAGATTGATAAAAGAGGTTTATTATTGGATAAGCAAGTTAAAGTATAAGTGAAGGTAGAGATAAGGAGGGCACTGGACAGAGGGTCCAGTGGACAGAGGGTCCTCACATAGTAGCCATGTTTGGAATCTCTGCAAAAAAGGGTTCCCTGCGTGGCCTTTTTATAATAGGAGACTTAGCTCGAGGGGCTTTCGGGTGTCCCCCAAAGTTGGCTCATATCCGGGTGGGGCTGGGAACAGATCAGATCTTCTATTGGAATTCAAAGGGACCAGGATTTGTGAGTTAAAGGGCAATTTACATTATTAACTAGGAGAGAGTGGGAATCTAGAAAGGAATCTTTCCCGCATCACTAGCTTACTAACTAAAACAGCAGGTATTTTATTTCCTATGAAAACCTCTAATGAGGAAGCAAGCACCCTTGCACATATTTGCAAGAACCAAGACAATGGAAATCTATTAAAAACTTTACAAAATAATGTATTTGTTAAAAATATATAACTCTGATTTTGGAAATAAGGATATTTGTCAGGCCCACCACCTATGGTAGGACTTTATCCTTGCTGAAGAATAGCATGTTATTTCCATGTTATTTGTGACCTGTATCACTTGCTTTGGCAAAAATCACCCCCGTTGATTTGCTGGGAATCGCAAATATTTCCCTGAGTGGGTGACTGAGAATAGATTCCTGTGATTTTTGAAGGCCAAGAATGTTAGGTGTTAACAAGATGTTAATGAGTTGTTAAACTAATTGTAAGTAATCAACTCTGCTTTGATCCCTTTATTGCAGAAACACCTCTTTGATTAAAGTTAAGGAAGGAACAACAGTCACAACACAATACAAATCACAACAGTGATTCGTCAATAAATTAGCCCTTCTTCCAGAGGCATTATATAGCTAAACACTGGGTAAATATGAAAGGGGAAGAAAATATAAGCTAGGAGTTGTTTCTCATCCTTAGATACGGAAAGGGAATTTCTTTCTTCTTCCTAAAACTGCCAACAGCTTCTCTTAAATGAGTAGGATTTGCTGTATCTAGTCAGGGAGAAGAGATACATCCTCCAGAGAGACACAGATTTAGGAGAAAGTAGCTTCAGGTAGTGAACTGTAGTAATGGAGAGTTGATATGTAGAAAGGAATAGATTCTGAGAGTCCAGCTGAGCATCATGTCTGGCAGAGACATTGAACTTAAGGAACTGTGTTAGGATTCTACGAAGAAAGAAAGGATTTTCTGACCCTACAACATCAGAAATTGTGAGTTGCCTTTTTCTTAAATCCTAAGTGCAATTGTCTTTGTTTTATATCCTAAATTAATCCTCACTATGATTGTAATTTACTGAATTCACTTTTCCTTTGGACACTAGGTATACTTGTTGGAGAATATACCCAAGATTTGTGGGGAGAAATGTATTGCAGGAATTATTCTTGTTATTTATCTTAGTTTATCTTAGCAAACTAAGAGCTAATTGTGTCCACCGTCAAGAGTGTTAATGAGAAGCACACTGGTGGAGTCCATGAGCTATCTTGTTAGAAGTATAGACCGCTAGTTGTTATCTCTAGAATTCAAGGTATCAGTGGACCCAATCTTGTAATGTGCATGAAAATCACAGAAATATCCAAGAATAGATGCTATGTTATATATATATATATATATACATATATATTCTTACAATCCAATGAGGTAGGTAATGTCAGGTGTTTTCCAGTTTACCCCTTCTCTCATGCTTCTGGAAGAGGAAGAGAATCTGTGACTACTGATCAGAAAGGTGAAAGGGTTAGAGATCTTTAATCAGGAATATGTCTAAAAGTTATCCATCATTATAAAGCAAATCTTCCTAGAAACTGGATCCAAGAAGCTACTGCACCAGAGAGATTTTCCTACGATATACCCAATTTGTCATACATACAAGTGGGAAGTGCGAAACTCAATTCCAATAATCAGGAGCATGATGAGAGATATGTAATTTTAAGAGTGTATCCTAGCATTCGATAACACCAGCTGTCAATAGATGGTATGGGAGATGGATAATACATTGTGATGTCAGTAGAGAGGAGAATATGGGTGTATTTTAGAAAATGGATCAGAAGTGTGCTTTAAAAAGGCACTTGGGATGGAAAATGTTAAACACACCCAGAGAGAGAACTATGGAGACAATGTGGATGGAGGCAAAGTATTTTCGCTTTTTGTTTGTTTATTTTTTCCTCACAGTTTTTCCCCCTTTTGCTCTAATTTTTCTTGTACAACATGACAAATATGAAAATATGTTTAAAAGGATTGTACATATATAACCTATATCAGATTGTTTGCTGTCTTGAAATGGGGGAAGATAGGGAAGGGAGGGAGAAAAATTTAGAACACAAAAGTCTTACAAGAATGAATGTTGAAAATTATCTTTATATGTATATGGAAAAATAAAATATTATTGGAAAAACTTCCATTAAAAAAAGAAAAAAAAATCATTTTGGCAGTCTTCACAGAGGATAGACTAGAAAGAGAAGAATCTTGAGGCAGGTAGACCAATTTAGGAAGTTATTGCAATAGTTCTGATAAAAAGTGGCTAGCATATAAACTGCAATGATGGTCGCATCATTGATGTGGAAAAGAAAAGATGAAAGATATATTGTGGAAGAAGAATTGCTAAGATTTGGCAACTGATAAGATATGAAGGATGAGGGAGAATGAAGAGCTGAGATCAATTCCAAGACCATGAACCTGAATGATTGGAAGAATAGTGATGTTTTTGATAAAAACAGAGGGATTCACATGACAGTTGGATTGAGGGTAAAGTTAATGGATTCCATTTTGTGCATTTTTCATTTGACTAATTGTGAACTGATAATGATGATGATGATAATATAATAAGCTAAGATTGATATAACATTTTAAGATTTGTGAAGTCCTGTATCTCTATATTGTATTATTTAAAACTCACAAATAAGTGCTTTTATTATCCCCATATTACAGATGAGGAAATGGACACTGAGGGGGTAAAATGACTCAACCAGGATCATACAACTTAGTGTTTCAGATAATATTCAAACTCATTTCTTCCTGATCACAAGTCCACTGCTCTATCCATCGCTCTACCTACCTGTTTGTTAGTGAGCTTTTGACATAGCCCAAATGTCCTTTATCCCTTTGTTCATGAAAGGAATGGTACAATCTTATATAGAAGGAAAATAATATGATATAAAATGATATAGAAGGAGTCAATATCAAATGTTGAGTCCAAACCTGGTGATTAATTTAAGAGTTTGAGCAGGAAAAACCATAAACTTGATTTTGAGATAATAGTTCTCCTACTTAACCACTTCCTCCACTTAATGAATGGCTCCCCCAGCTACTCTACACACATCCTGGCTGAACCTTCAGTATAGCCTGGGTTGTGGTGTGTAACCATCATTCTGAGAAGATAAAACCCAGAAAGTTGTCCTTATCACTACTCAGCACAGTCACTTCCTGACTTCTGGTTGATGCATCAAGAATATTGCCAAGATACCAGTCTTGTAAATCACCAGACAACTCTTCTGTACTATCCATGAGCCTCAGAATATTCTATCTGTGGCTAAAGAAGGCCCCTCTTGAGGACTTAAGCATTACAGAAAGAATAGAGTGACTAAGATCAGCAATGTGCCCATTCAAACCAGGGCATGAGTCTTTTATGACCACTGATGACATCATGATTCTTTGGGACCCTTGAATTATTCTCTTCTTAATTAGGCTGCAAATTCTTCATCTTTATTGATATATGCTCATTTGTGTTTTGCTTCTTTCTGTTTCTCTTTATTCCCATATTGAAATCAAAAAGTTTCTATGTAGTTCTAGGGTTTTTTTTCTTTATCATTAGAAATTCTTGGAATTTTTTTCTCCTCTTTGATTTTACTGAGATTTTTCTGGGTAAGTAATTCTTAGTTGTAAGGTTATATCTCTGCTTCTTTTTAGTTGTAGCTGCTAAACCTTGTGTGATCTTGACAATGGTTCTTTGGTGCCTGAACTCATTCTTTTTAGTTGCTTCCAGTACTTTTTCTCTGACCTAAAGGCTTTCATTTTGGCTATGACATAGCTGGTGGTTTTTATATTATGATTTATTTTCTGGAGATGACCAGTAGATTATTTTTATTTTTATCATGCTCTTTGGTTGTAAGAAATCTGGGCAGTTCCCACTGATTTGTAAAGATATAATAGACAGAATCTTTTTGTTGTCATTGTTGTCATAGTTTTCAGGTAATAAAATAATTCTTAAATAATTTCTACTTGATATATTTTTCGGGTCATTTGCCTTTGGTATGAATTATCTTTCATTTTCTTCTATATTAAAAATCTTTTGATTTTGTTTTAATTTTTCTTGTTTAATAGAATCATTAATATATATATATATATATATATATATATATATATATATATATATATATATATATATATATATATATTTACTCCCCTCTAATTTTTAGGGTGAGTGTTACTTAAGTAAAGTTTTTTGTACCTCTATGCTAAAGTGTTACTTCTCTTTTCAAGTCTCTCATCCATAGCTTTCATTTTTTTTCTGATTATTTCTTCTTTGACTTTCATTTCATTTATATCATTTAAAAATTCTCCTCCTCAGAGAGGAGGAAGTGAAGATTAAAAAAAAAGTGGAGCCTAATAGGTAACTATAGTTACTATGTAACTGCATTTTCTGGAGTTCCAAAAAGCCTGGTCCCTAGGATGAAAGTTCTCCTCTTGCAGAGGAAAAGTTTATCAGAATCAAGTCTATGACTAATACTTTTCTATTTGCAGAAAAAATAGCCAAGAATTTTCCCCCAGTTCAATGACTCCATGTCTGAGGATCTCACCATTCTAAAAGAGTTGTGGAATGGATCTTGGGCTTTAAACAAACAATAAACTGGAGCCTATTCTCTCTCCATCTTTTTCTCCCTTCTTCCCTTCCTCCCTCTTTGTCTCTGCCTGTCTCTGCCTCTCTGTTTCTCTTTCTTTGTCTCTGTGGATCACAAAGTCACTGCCAACAAATAGCCCTGTGAGATTATTAGGATGTTAGAGATGCTCATCAGGGAGTACAACCCCCTGGATAGAGATTATATACTATGCCAGATAAGTACATGACCAATGGACTGAATTCACTCATTCTCCATCCATTCCCTGGTGGATACATCTACTCTTTATAATGATACTTTGTATGGGGGGAATGTTTATTGCTACTTTTCTTTCCGCACTTTTTCATTAAATGTATTTACTTTGCACTCTTGTGTTGTTCATTGGACTGATCAAAATAAACATGTCAATGGACTTGTGAATTATGATTTTGAACAAAAGGAGGCTCCTGAAATAATGTAGCTCTTCTGGAGATACTCATCTGTGAGATGGAATGTATTCCAACGGGCTGAAAAATACCCATTTCTTCTTGAACACTGACTACACCTGGTGGCTGAAGTTAGAAAAGCAGTTTTCCCTGGTACCAGAGAGGGCTAGTACTCTGCTTATGAAGAATGAAGTTTGAAGGGTCAGTTCTCTAGACTCCAATATTTGTTTTTTTGATACTGAATTCTTTTTCCAACCCATTCTGTTACTTCTGGTTAAGTGAGTTGTTCAGGATCACAAAGCTAGTAAATATCTGAGGCCAAATTTGAACTCTGGAAAAGCCTTCTAGACTCCAGCCTAGGCACTCTATTTGGTTTGTCACCTAATTGCACTATATAGCTATTCCTAACTGGTTTCCTCTAAAAATAAAGCTATAGGTAGGAGTACTTTGACATGGAGCAAAATAAATTGTCTAGAATACTGGACAGATTCAATAGGAGAGGAAGCATTTTGACCTTCATCTTGCATAAAGGTCTGAGCAGGCCCCACAAAAAGGAAAACCATGGTAATGAAACCCTAAGGGAATGGCATGGATTTAAGTATACAATAAAGTCTGGAGGGAGACTGAAGTGCAAATGTTAGTTAATATTGGCTGCCACTACCCATTTTTCTGGGCAAAGAATTGGAAAAGGAGCAGATGCCCATCCATTGAAAAATGGCTAAATAAGTTATGGTATATGAAAGTAATGGAATATTATTGTTCTATAAAAATGATGAACAGGCTGATTTTAGAAATGTCTGGAAAGCTTTACGTGAAATGATGCTAAATGAAGCAAGTAGAACCAGGAAAACATTGTACACAGCAATAGCAAGATCATACAATGATCAACTATTTTAGACTTGGTTCTTTTCAGAGGTTCTGTGATTCAAGGCAATCCCAATAAACTTTGGATGGAAAACAACATCTGCATCCAGAGGGAAAACTATGGAGACTGACTGTAGATCAATGCATACTATTTCCACTATTTTTTCCATTTTCTTCTGTTTTTTTTTCTCTCATGATTTTTCCCTTTTGTTCTGATTTTTATCTCTCTATCTGATACATATAGAAATATATAAAAAAATCAAACAAAAATATACATGTATAACCTAAAAAATATTTTACAGGTAACTGGGAAAAATAATAAATATATTTTTAAAAATATTGTTTGCCACTAGAGAGAAATATTTTACACACACTTAGAGCCTCAGTATCTTAGGCTAAAGCCCTATTTCCTCCAAGCTAGCTCCAAGATGGTTACAATTGGGGAACATCTATCAAACTGTGCATACCTTTTGATCCAGCAGTGTTATTACTGGGCTTACATCCCAAAGAGATTTTAAAGAAGGGAAAGGGACCTGTATGTGCAAGAATGTTTGTGGCAGCCCTCTTTGTAATAGCCAGAAACTGGAAACTAAGTGGATGCCCATCAATTGGAGAATGGCTGAATAAATTGTGTTTTATGAATATTATGGAATATTATTGTTCTGTAAGAAATATCCAGAATCATGATTTCAGAAAAGCCTAGAGAGACTTACATCAATTGATGGTGAGTGAAATATGCAGGACCAGAAGATCATTATATACTTCAACAACAATTATATGATGATCAATTCTAATGGACGTGGCCCTATTCAACAATGAGATGAACCAAATCAGTTCCAATAGAGTAGTAATGAAATGAACCAGCTACACCCAACAAAAGTACTCTGGGAGATGACTATGAACCACAGAATTTCCAATCCCTCTATTTATGTCTACCTGCATTTTTTATTTCCTTCACAGGCTAATTGTACACGATTTCAAAGTCCGATTATTTTTGTACAGCAAAGTAACTGTTTGGACATGTGTACATATGTTGTATTTAACTCATACTTTAACATAGTTAACATGTATTGGTCAAGCTGCTATCTGAGGGAAGGGGTGGGGGGAAGGAAGGGAAAAGTTGGAACAAAAGGTTTTGCAATTGCCATTGCTGAAAAATTACCCATGCAAATATCTTGTAAATAAAAAGCTATAATTAAAAAAAATTGGGGAATACCAACAATTAGGATTAATTATCATCTGATATGATTCTAGGAAATTCAAGGTCAATGCAGGTGATATCCAAATTTACCATCTCCCAGAGCTTGATTTTAGGATGAAAAAAAAAAAGCCATGTTTCCCCTTTGCCTGCCTCCCACTTCAACTGAGTGCACTCACAACGGAGCTAAAGACCAAGACACCACTTATTATATTAGTAGATCAACCAGAGTCTTAGGCTCAGGGTCCTGTCACCCCAATCAAGGTAGAAATTGAAGTTTCCAGAGAGTGTAGAACTCACTTCTTCTCATTCAAGTCTATATTCTCAGAATAGACTCTATAGATAGTTTCCTTACTCAAAGTTATATGAAGTATCATAGTATCACAGAAACAACATTGGATAAAATTTAATTTTAAAAAAGTATATTGGAATCTTGGCAAAGTCATGTTAGTTTTCTTTGCCTCTATTTACAGGTTTGTAGGTTTTTAAGTTTTATTTTTGATTTATGGAATAAAAGCACTTCTATAACACAGTACTATAAAAAAGATTATTATATATAAATTTGCAAATCTCCTATGCATAACTTGCTATTCCTTTCAAATATACAACAAAATTGTCATGTAAATTTATTCCTCACTCAAGATGGCTACCATTAGACACACATGTAAAATTATCCTATACATATATTTATCAGCTCTTTATCTGGATGCTGATAGCATTTTTTTTTTCATATGTCCTTTACATAGTTATGTGTAAAGTGAGAGGGTTGACCCAGGTTACCTGTCCTGGAGTTAGGAATATTCATCTTCCTCTATTCAAATCTGGCATGAGACACTTACTATCTATATCACCTTAGGTAAACCACTTTACTGTATTTGCTTCAGTTATCTTATTTACAAAACAAACCAGAGAAGGAAATGGCAAATCATGCCAGTATCTTTGCCAGGAAATCCCTGAGGTCAGAAAGAGATGGCAACTGAAAACTACTGACTAAAAACCAAACAGAGGCTGTATTAGCGGGGAATCTGGCGACATCTAATGGGTTATAGCAAAATTGCAACTTCATTTTAAAATGGTCTCCTTGGTAATAAAGAGACTAAGCCAAGAGGGAAATGGAAGATTTTATTGAACAATTATCAATCCCTAAATAAAGCTTATTAGGCTATAATAATTAGCTATATTTATAGAACCTTATTTGATATTATCATAGATATTTTTACAATGCTGTTACTGTATACAATGTTACCCTGTTTCTGCTCATTTTACTTTCCATCAATTTTGTAAGTCTTTTCCAGGTTTTTCTGAGAGCATTCTATTTGTCATTTCTTATAACACAATAGTATTCCATCACAATCATATACATCTTGTTTAGTCATTCCCCAATTGATGGACATCCCTAAACTTCCAATTCCTAGCCATCATTAAAAGAGCTGCTATAAATATTTTTGTACACAAGGATCCTTTTCATCATTTTTTTTATCTTTGAGATACAGACATAGAAAGGAATTGTTTTATCAAAAAGCATGCAGTCTTAAACCCCTTTGAACATAGTTCCAAATTGCTCTACTAACCATATGAATTACTATGCAATTTCACCAATTGCTTTGGTGTCTCAATTTTCCTACATCCCCACCAACATTTCTTTTCTGTAGTATTGATGAGGTATGGATCGTAGCAAGAAAATGAGTGGGTCTCCTAGTTCTCCAGAACACCAGGTTAGGGCAGGTTCCCAGCGAGAAACGCTACACAAAAAGCTATGATAAGAAAAGGCACTTTATTAAAGAGAGAGACATCAAGATGTTCACTTGGTGGGCAATGTCAAAGAGTTGGGGAGAGACATTTTCTCAGGGCTTACTTTTATACAGAAACAAAACAATTTGGGTTTTGCATCCGAAAGGAACATACTTGAGATAGAGTGTGGGAAAAGAGTCTTTCCCAGGGAATGTAGGTTTTGCATCCAAAAGGTGCATAATGTATAGGAACAGAGTCTTTCCCAGGGAATATAGATGCTCTTCTGGGCAAGGCTGTATTGTCTTCATCAGTATTAACTTATAGGTGTGGGGTGATAGCTCAGAATTGTTTTAATTGGCATTTCTCTAATCAATAGTGAACTAGAGTATTTCCCCCATATGACTAGAGATAGTTTTGATTACTTCATCTGAAAACTGTGAAATCAAAAGCAAGTTAGAAGAGAAAGAAAGAAATTGCCTTTCAGATATATGGAAGAGGAAAGAATTTACTTTCAGAAAAGCATAGAATGGATCAGAGAAAGTAAAGTGCACAACTTTGCTTAAATAAAAGTGAAAAGGCTTTGCATGAGCAAATCTAATGCAATTAAAATTAGATGGGAAAAATAATACCTAGGAAATAATCTTCGCATTGTATTTCTCTGACAAAGGCCCCATATCCAAAATATCTAATGGAAAGTTAACCATGTTGATTCAGCAGTGGTACTACTGGGTCTGTATCCCAAGGATATCATAAAGGAGGAAAAAGGACCCACATATGCAAAAATGTTTGTAGCAACTCTTCGTGATGGCAAAGAATTGGAAAATGACTAGATGGCTATCAATTGGGGAATGGCTGAATAAATTATGGTACATGAAATTAATGGAATATTATTGTTCTATAAAAAATGATGAACAAGCTGATTTTAGAAAGACCTGAAAAGATTTACATGAATTGATGCTAAGTGAAACAAGAAGAACTAAAAATACAGTATACTAATGTTGAGGTCTAGATTTGGGGTACCTAAATGAAATTAGGGTTTAGTTAAGGTCTAGTGGCAGGTTTGGGGTACCGGGAGTCAAGCAAAGCTCCCCTGCAACCCCCTGGATTAGGCGCAAGGATACGGCAGTAAATGGGGTCTAGTAGCGGCGCGAGTTCCCAATAAAAGCATTTATTGGCCCAGAGAGCTATATTGATAAAAGAGGTTTATTATTAGGTTTGGAAGTAAGGAGATAGGTGAAGATAGAGATAAGGAGGTCACTAGACAAAGGGTCCAGCGGGTCCTCACATGGCTACCATGTTTGAAATCTCTGCAAAGAGGGGTTTCCAGCGTGGCCTTTTTATAATAGGAAACTTAGCTAGAGGGGCTTTTGGGTGTAGCCCCAAAGTTGGCTCAGATCCCGGTGGGGCTGGGACAGATCCGGATCTTCTATTGGAATTCAAAGGGACCAGGATTTGTGAGTTAAAGGGTAATTACATTCACTAGGAGGGGATGGGAATCTAGAAACTAATCTTTCCCACATCACTAAGGAACAGCAAGATTGTATGATGATTAACTATGAAAGACTTGGTTTTTCTCAGGGGTTCAGTAATCCAAGGCAATCCCAATAAACTTTGGATAGAAACCACCATTGGCATCTAGAAAAAGAACTATGGTGATTGAACATAAATCAACAGTTCTATGTTCATTTCTTTTTTTCAGTTTTTTTCCCTCTCTCATGGTTTTCCCCTTGTGTTCTGATTTTTCTCTGACATGATTCATAAAGAAATGTGTATTAAGAATTAATGTCCATGTGTAACCAGAAAAAGAAAACAATAAAAAAGTAAAAAAAAAGTTAATCACAAATATAGAAGATTCTTTCAAGAGCATGAGAGATGCTAGAAGACTTTTCTTTCGTTGATGAAGAGAAAACCAAAAGGGAAGGGAAGTCTAATCTCCAGGAGAAATGTTAAGAAGATGCTAAAGAGATTTTATTATTATCTGGAGTGAAATGAATGATTTAGGACTGTCCTTCCACAGAGGAAAAGACAAGTTAAGTACTGATATTTTGAATCTTTATGATTTTATGACTTTAATCATAACCAACATATCATAGCACATATGTTCATATTGCTTTTTCTTTTGAGGGACAATTGGAATTAAGTAATTTGCCCAAGGTCACAAACTAGCAAGTATTAAGTGTCTGAGTTCTAATTTCAATTCAGATCCTCCTTGCTCCAAGGTCTGTGCTTTATCCACTATGCCATGTAGCTGCCCCCATCTATGTACATGTTATATGTTTATTATTGCTCATTTGTTAATAGACAATTTTAAAAGTAATTATAATATTTATTTAAATACAGATGAACGTTATTAGTGGCAAAGGAAGCATTTCTATTTCACTAAATAATTATAATATACTGTAAATGAATTGGAGTAGGTGCTTAAGCTAATTTATTTATTTATTTTTTTGCTGAGGCAATTGGGGTTAAGTGACTTGTTCAGGGTCACAGAGCTAGGAAGTGTTAAGTGTCTGAGGTCAAATTTGAACTCAGGTCCTCCTGACTCCAGGGTTGGTGCTCTATCCATTACACCACCTAACTGCCCCCTCAAGCTAATTTATTAAGAAGAGAAGGCAAATTTATTTATGAAGAATAAGTTGAACAACATCCCCCTGGATCTCCTTTGAGCTCATTATTGTGAAAGTGAATATATAAGAAGTCAAGTGGTGGACTGAGGTTGGATGACATCCAAGTGAGCTATAGTCAGACTCCATCTTATATCTATCACAGAAGTAAATACAGGGAGATGAAATTAACTGAAGAAAGTTTGAAAAAATTTGTCCAGCAAAATAACTATTGACTGAATTCATGACCAAGAAGAAAGGAAATAATACTTTCCGTGTTTTCCCTAATCATAGACTACAGCCACCAGATTTTACAGAAGATAGTGAAGAACGTAGAGAACCAGCAGAAAAATAAATTTTGTGATAGATTTTGACACTATCATTTCTTCTTTTTCATAGTTCTCCCCAACTTTCTGCTGTCCAATTAATTTTTTTGTTTGTTTGTTTTTGTTTAATAATAACTTTGTATTGACAGAATCCATGCCAGGGTAATTTTTTACAACATTATCCCTTACACTGTCCAATTAATTTTCAAGCCTGAAAAGCCAGTCCCGGGGTCCAAATCTGTTGCAGAATTTCACACATTACGTTAAAGGGAGGGTGGGGACAAATGCCATTAAGTGAAAGGACGTGTCTCGGAGTATAGCTGCCCCAGCCTACCTCCTTCCAGTCAACAATGTTTAAGATTTGTATTTGTGGATTGAAACAAAGTAGACGCTTCAGTGGGGAAAAAGTAGCTACAGTGAAGAAATATAGGAAACAACAGTGTTCTGGACCCCACCCCCGCCACGAATACCTCCCTCCCCCAAGGTAGCCTTTCCTTAGTCCGTCCCCGTAAGAGCTGAGATCATTCACTCCTTAAAAGCATGACGGCACCGACGAACACCCAGAACCGGGGGAATCCAGAACAGGTAAATCGAAGACACATAAAGGTAACTGTTGCTAGGGTTCGGTCCTTTGGCTCCGTCTGCCTTTGACAATTAGCAGCGCTGATTCCCTGCCTAAAACCTATTAGGACCTGCGGGCTTGTTGCTGGGCTGGGCTCTCGCTTTCAGCGCTGTCCCTTTCGGCGCTGCCGCTCCGCTCCTGGCAGACTAGCCCGCCGCATGCAGACTATGATCAATGGAGTGGTGCCTCTTAAGGATCACTACTCTTGCGGTCTCATTGTTTTCCCATTGGTCTCCCTCTGGGAGTGATTTTTTATTTTTTATTTTTTGGTTTACTTTTTTTTTAAATATGCCTGTGATTCACCCTCAGGAATTCTCTTGTCCCCTACCTAGTCCTAATTAACACGACTAATGGCAGATATTTGGGTCCTTGTCCAGACCTATAACTTGGGGAAATCTTAGGAAATAAAAAGATGCAACCTATCTAATTAGTACCCGATTGTATATTCCAAGGGGTTAGAGTGGGGTGGTGGCAGATAGTACTGGGATTTATAGTGATTAAAAAAAAAATTAGAGATCACCAATATTGATTCTCAAAGAATGGTTTGGGGTCTCCTGGAACTTCCAGAGATACTTTCAAGAGAAAGGGAGGTCTAAAGAAGTTTCATAAAAATATTTAGATATTTAAATGTCAAATATAGTAAATATTGATAGGCACACCTCATATAAATCAAAGTTCTGGGAGAGAACATTTCCAGTAATTTTCAAGAATATCTTGATCAAAAATTTGGAGAATTATTCTGTAAAGAATGAGAATATAGAAGGAAAGGAAGCAAGAGGTTGAATTTCTAAAAGAGGACCACTTTATTCAATGTGAGTAAAAGCTTTTGATGTGCCTGAGCAGACAGCTTTGAATGTGTATCTCACCAGAGTTGTACACAAATTATATTATCTACAGATCGATTCTTTCTATGTATACAAATAGTGTCTTTTAAAATCTATCCTTTGTACTTAATTTAAGTATTTATAATAGTCAAAATAAAACAAACAAAAACCCAACCAAAATATAATAGTCAAGATAATTTATTCCTTCAAAGTTGTTCTTAAAACAGTTTTGCTGTTATTGTATACAACATTCTCTTGGTTCTGTTCATTTTCATCTTCACTATTTCATGCAAGTCTTTCCATGTTTTTCTAAAATCACAGAGCTCCTTATTTCTTACAGCACAGTAGCATTACACCACGATCATATACCACAACTTGTTCAGCCATTCCCTAATTGCTACAAACATTTTAGAACACTTTTTTTCCCCCTTCCCCACTAATTTTCTTCAGAAACAGATCAAGTGGTGGTATTGCTGGATCAAAGAATATAGGTAGTTGGAGTTTTCTTTTGAGAAGCTGCTTTCTTCTTCTGCAGGGATTAAGAGCTCCCCTTCATTCAGGGATTCAGCATTGTGATCATGTCTGCTAAGAAATGTCCTTTCATCTGCCTTATGAAAAGATAATTTTTCTACTCTCAAACATATACACTCAAGATATTTTTCAAAAATTCCATCCTTTTATACCCTAAGCCAATTCTGGGGAGGAGTCATCAGAGTTATCCTGTCAAAAAAAAGATCTGACAATTAAGGAAGATATGCATAATTTCTCCAAGTTTTGTGAAGTTTTCACAGCAATAGCAGGATTTTACAATGATCAACTATGACAGACTTGGTTCTTCTCAGAGGTTCAGTGATTCAAGGCAATCCCAACAAACTTTGGAAGGAAAATGTCATCCAAATCCAGAGAGAGAACTATGGAGACTGAATGTAGATCAACACACTTTTTTCACCCTTTTTTTTTTCTTCTGTTTTTTTTTTTTTTTTTTTGTTGTTGTTGTTGTTGTTGTTGTTGTTGTTGTGATCTTTCCCTTTTATGCTGATTTTTCTCTCCCAGCATGATACATATAAAAATATATAAAAATGAATGTGCATGTATAACCTAAAAATAACTGGGGAAAATGAAAATGATAACTATTAAAGATAATATGGCTGGCACTGGGAGAAATACTTTATATACTCCTGGGGCATCAATACCTTAAGCCAACAGCTTATTTGCTCTAAGCTAGTTGCTAGTTGGTTGCATTTGAAAAACACCAATAGTTAGAATTAATAATCATCTGAAATTTCTCTGGGAAATTCAAGATCAATGCAGGTGATATCCAAGTTTGTTATCAGTTTGGGGACAGACAGTAAAAAAAGCCACATTTTCCCACCTGGGCTTCAATCACTTACACTGAGGGCAGAGCCTCAAACAAGGCAGCACTCTTCATATTAGTAGAATAATCAGGGTCTTAGGCTGAAGGTCCTGACACTTTAGTCAAGGCACAAAGAGAAGTTTCCAGAGAACCTAGAGCTCCCTTTTTCCTGTCCTAGCCTGTACCTTTTCAGAATAGATGCTGTAGGATAGTTTCCTTATTCAAAGTTGCATGCAGTATCATAGTACTATTGAAAGTATACTGGATAAAATTTAATTTTAAAAAAGTATATTATATTGGATTGCTTGCTGTCTAGGAGAAGGGGGGGAAGAAAGGAAAAATCAGAAACACAAGGCTATGCAAGAGTCAGTGTTGAGAAATTATCTGTGCATATGTTTTGAAAATAAAAAGCTTTTTGGCAATAAGAGTTGAGAAAGAGATGAAAGGAATAAGAACAGGCAATGAGGAAACCAAATTATCACTCTTTGCTGTTGATATGATGGTATACTTAGAGAACCCCAGAGATTCTACTAAAAAGTTATTAGAAACAATCCACACCTTTAGCAAAGTTTCAGGATACAAAATAAACCCACAAAAATCATCAGCTTTCTTATATATCACTAACAAAACCCAACAGTTAGAGTTACAAAGAGAAATTAAAGTAACTGTTGATTGTATAAAATATTTAGGAATCTATCTGCCAAGGGAAAATCAGAAACTTTATGAGCAAAACTACAAAACACTTTCCACACAAATTAAGTCTGATCTAACCAACTGGAAAAATATTAAATGCTCTTGGATTGGGTGAGCAAATATAACAAAAATGACAATATTACCTAAACTAATCTATTTATTTAGCACTATACCAATCAGACTCCCAAAAACCTATTTTGATGACCTAGAAAAAATAACAACAAAGTTCATATGGAAAAACAAAAGGTCCAGAATTTCAAGGGAATTAATGAAAAAAAATCACATGAAGGTGGCCTAGCTGTACCAGATCTAAAATTATATTATAATGCAGCGGTTACTAAAACCATCTGGTATTGGCTAAGAAATAGACTAGTTGATCAGTGGAATAGGTTAGGTTCAAAGGACAAAACAGCCAAAAACTTTAATAATCTAGTGTTTGACAAACCCAAAGACCCTAGTTTTGGGGATAAGAATGCATTATTTGACAAAAAATTGCTAGGAAAATTGGAAATTAATATGGCAGAAACTAGGTATTGATCCACACTTAACACCGTACACCAAGATAAGGACAAAATGGGTTCATGACCTAGGCATAAAGAATGAGATTATAAATAAATTGGAAGAGCATAGGATAGTTTACCTCTCAGACCTGTGAAAGAGGAAGAATTTATGACCAAAGAAGAACTAGAAATCACTATTGACCACAAAATAGAAAATTTTGATTATATCAAATTGAAAAGTTTTTGTACAAACAAAACAAATGCAGACAAGATTAGAAGGGAAACAATAAACTGGGAAAACATTTTTACAGTCAAAGGTTCTGATAAAGGCCTCATTTTCAAAATATATAGAGAATTGACTCTAATTTATAAAAAATCAAGCCATTCTCCAATTGATAAATGGTCAAAGGATATGAACAGACAATTCTCAGATGAAGAAATTCAAACTATTTATAAACATATGAAAATATGCTCCAAATCATTATTAATCAGAGAAATGCAAACTAAGACAACTCTGAGATACCACTATATACCTATCAGATTGGCTAGAATGACAGGGAAAGATAATGTGAAATGTTGGAGGGGATGTGGGAAAACAGGGATACTGATACATTGTTGGTGGAATTGTGAATACATCCAGCCATTCTGGAGAGCAATTAGGAACTATGCTCAAAAAGTTATCAAGCTGTGCATACCCTTTGATCCAGCAGTGTTTCTACTGGGCTTATACCCCAAAGAGATACTAAAGAAGGGAAAGAGACTTGTATATGCACGAATGTTTGTGGCAGCCCTGTTTGTAGTGGCTAGAAACTGGAAAATGAATGGATGCCCATCAATTGGAGAATGGTTGAGTAAATTGTGGTATATGAATGTTACAGAATATTATTGTTCTGTAAGAAATGACCATCAGGATGAATACAGAAAGGACTGGCGAGACTTACATGAACTGATGCTAAGTGAAATGAGCAGAACCAGAAGATCATTATATACCTCAACAATGATGCTGTATGAGGATGTATTCTGATGGAAGTGGATTTCTTCGGCAAAGAGATCTAACTCAGTTTCAATTGATCAAGGATGGACAGAAGCAGCTACTCCCAAAGAAAAGACACTGGGAAATGAATAGAAACTGCTTGCATTTTTGTTTTTCTTCCCGGGTTATTTATACCTTCTGAATCCAGTTCTCCCTGTGCAACAAGAGAACTGTTTGGTTCTGCACACATATATTGTATCTAGGATATACTGTTTAATATGTATAGGACTGCTTGCTATCTGGGGGAAGGGGTGGAGGGAGGGAGGGGAAAAATCGGAACAGAAAAGAGTGCAAGGGATAATGTTGTAAAAAATTACCCTGGTATGGGTTCTGTCAATGAAAAGTTATTAAAAAAAAAAAAGAAAATAAAAAACTTTTAAAAAATCACCTAAATAATTGGAATCTTGGAAAAGTCACTTTAATTTTCTTTGCTTCTATTTCCTTTTAACTTTTATTTTTATTTCTGGAATAAAAACACTTCTAAAGCATAGTATTATAAAAAGATGATTGTATAAGAAACTGCAAATCTTTTATGCATAAATCGCTATTACTTTAAAAAAATTTCCTAGTAAATTTATTTATTTTAATACGCATTACTTTGTGAGACATGTTGGGAAAGAAAAAGAAGAGCAAAAGGGAGAAATTATGAGAGAGGTAAAAAATAGAAAAAATAAGTGAACAAAATAGCATATGTTGATTTACATTCAGTCTCCATAATTCTTTTTCTAAATGCAGATGACATTTTCTGTCCAAAGTCTATTGGGATCGCTTTGGAGTAACTTATTATTCCTTTCAAATTTACAACAAAATTGTCATGTAAATTTCGTTTTCTCTTCCTTCTTCAAGATAGCTACCATTAGACATAAAAATTTTATCCATATAGCTAAAATTATTCTATACATACATATATCAGTTCTTTCTCTGGATGCCCATAGCATCTTTTTTCCCCCCATATATTCTTTATAGTTAACTTAAGTATTTGTAATTTGTTAAATGAGATGGTTGACTCAGGTTACTAAATTCCTTTATATCTCCAAAATCCCTGTCCTGGAGTTAGGAATATTCATCTTCCTTAGGTCAAATCTGTCCTCAGACACTTACAACCTATGTCATCTTGGGTTAGCCACTTAACCGTGTTTGCCTTAGTTATCTTATATACAAAATAAACTGAAGAAGGAAATGACAAAATACAACAATATCTTTGCTGAGAAAACCCCAAACGGGGTCAGAAAGAATTGGACATTGACTGAAAACGACTGAACTGAAACCCAACAGCGGCTGAATTAGCAGTGAACAAGGCGACACCTAGTAGGTTGTAGCAAAATCGCAGCTTCTTTAAAAAACAAACAAACAAACAAAAAAACCGGGATCATTGGTAATAAAAGAGACTGATTGAGCTAAGAGGGAAATGGTAGATTTTAATGAATAAAAATCAAGCCCCTAAATAAAACATATTCGTCATGATAATTTGCTGTATTGATAGAACCTAGCTTGATAAGAACATAGATTTTGAGCTGAAAGGGAACTTAGAGACTATTTAGTGTACACTGTTTAAATGAACAGTCCATCAGCACAAACCTATTAATCACTTATTATGTGCCAAACATTATATACAAACATTAGGGAAATAAACACAAAAAATAAAATAGCTCCTCTTCTTTTGAGGAGTTTACATTCTAACCTATGGTATGGGTCACTTGTGTGCAGGATTGTAACTATGGCTCCTAGTGCATGTACACCTGTTGCTTCATCACTTAAGATTTTGAGATAGGTAAAAATGGAAAATGGTATGGCTGATGTCTTTTGATTAGTGGGTGCATTGGTTTTAAGTGAGACAGAGTTGCTCAGAGTTGTCAGCCTCATTCTTTCTTCCAGAATCATCACAGTCCAATGACAAGACAGAGTTAAGACAAGTGGTGATGGCTTGGCAACTCAGTGGATGACCTTGATATTTTCAATTTCTAATAAAAAATCTAAGTTTTCAATATCGTTTGCTACAGCCACCTTCAAGGCCATTGGAATAACTTGTTCTTAACTCTCCTTTCTGCTGGGAGAAGTCTTTATATACTTGGGCTAAATATTCCCCCTCCTCCACCATCCCTCCCCCCCAACTCAAGAAGGGTTTGAAACTTTTCAGTTACCCTCAACCTATTTTAGCCTGTTGATCAAATCAGTTTACCAGAGTATGGCCATTGTCCATGCTACGGCTCTTTGGAGCCATGACTGAAGGTTGGGTGAATCAGGTGGACACCAGAGGTGGAAAGCAGCCCTGAAAAGGGTTCAGCAGCCCTCACAGCAGAGGTACAAGTCTTCCTTAAAGCCATCTTATATGCCAAACATTTATTACTTGGCAATGGTGGGATCCATGCCCTTGAAGAGACTAGAGTCTTAATTCAGTTTCTTACACCACTTAGCTAGAGTCTAAAGGAACCTATTCTATTCTTTCTATATTAGAATATTATATTCTAAGAAACAGAACAAAAGCAGGAGTCCATTATAGAAAACAGATTTAGAGAGGTAAAATGACTCAGAAGATCTTATTAATAGCAAAATATACCATTGAGAGTAGAACCAATAATATTTTACTTCAAATGCATTGCAATGCATATGTTCTTAAAAAAAGATAGTGGCAATATATAGAGGGAAATGTCAATTTCTTGTATTTTCCATCTTGCTTTTTTCAAATATAGTATCTGGGAACACTCCATCCTTTTCCAATTGATGCATAGTCTCACAGACAAGGTTAGTTTATCAGTTTAAAGTTATTCTGTGAATTCACATCTGCTTAAATCCATAAACCATAAAATGTCACCAATAGGTTTACTTTTTCATAATAGCCAGAATACACAATTAATTTATTTTATTATTATTTTTTAAATAGTAAAAGCTTTTTGTTTTTCAAAATACACTGAAATACAAGTTTTTAACATTTACTCTTGCAAAGCCTTGTGTTCTAAATTTTTCTTCCATCTTTCCTACCTCTATCTTCCCCTAGACAGCAAGTAGTCCATTATAGATGAAACAAGTGCAATTCTTCTAAATATATTTCCATGTTTATCATGCCACACAAAAAAAATCAGATCAAAAGGGGAAAAAATGAGAAAGAAGAAATAGGCAATCAAACAACAATTAAAAGGTGAAAATATTATGTTGTGATCTATATTCAGTTTCCATAGTCCTCTCTCTGGATGGGGATGGCTCTCTCCAACATAAGTCTATTGGAATTGCCCTAAATCACCTCATTGTTGAAAAGATCCAAGTCTATCACAGTTGATCACCACATAATCTTATTTGTTGTTGATATCTAAATAATTTAAAGAAAAGACACTTGATAAAATCAAATAGTAAAAGTAGCAATAACACACTTCCCCTATAGTCCTGAATATATTAATCAAAGAACTGCAACCATTTATGATAAGTGATAAAAAGTCATGTTCTGTTAAATTACATATCTTAATCATGTCTCCATCAAGCAAACAGTCCACCATAGGCTTCATTTATTTGCTTGTTCATTTATTTATTTTATTTAAAAACAATTTTAAAAAACAGAAAAGGAAGACAAAACAAAACAAAATAGATATTGTCATGTGCCCAGCAGAACATGACGAATGATTCAAAGTAACAAAAAATTACCAGTTCAATAAAGGAAATATAATAGCAGAAAAAATTATATTCAGGAGTGTTCTTCTTTTTTATTTTTTTTTTTACTACTTTGTAGTTTGTTCTTTTGTTCTCCACTGTGCTTATTTTTTACTTCATTCTTTCCCCCCTTTCATTCCCTCACTTCCATCAAGTAAGCTATCGTTAAACAAGGATATATTTATGTATAAATATATATACATATATTCATACATACACAGAAACCTCTCTCCTTCCCCTCTCACACATATAGAACACACATATTTTTCGAATCCCTGCTAATTCTTTGTTTTAATTCTGTTCCTTCACTGGCCTTGTTATTATTTAGCCTCCCCCCACCCATGGATACCTCCCTTGTTTTCTTTCCTCACTTTTTACTTCCTCTTCCATTCATCCCTTCACTTCAATTTCTTAATAGATTTTGGAGGATGCTATACCCCTCATGATATGTATATGATATTGGCAACTTAAACCATTCTTTTTTAAAATTATAGCTTTTTTATTGACAGAACATATGCATGTGCAATTTTTACAACATTGTCCTTTGGACTCACTTCTGTTCCAACTTTTCCCTTCCCTCCTTCTTCCTCTCCCCTAGATGGCAGGCAGTTTTATACATGTTAAACATGTAAAAGTATATACTAGATAAAATATATGTGTGCAGTTCTCTTGTTGCACAAGAAAAATTGGATCCAAAAAGTAAAATTTACCTGAGAAGAAAAACAAAAATGCAAGTAGTCCACATTCATTTCCCAGTGTTCCTTCTCTGTAGCTGATTCTGTCTGTCATTGATCAACTGGAACTGAATTCAATATTCTCTTTGTCGAAGATATCCACTTCCATCAGAATACATCCTCCTACAGTATTGTTGCTGAAATGTATAATGATCTCCTGGTTCTGCTCATTTCACTCAGCATCAGTTCATGTAAGTCTCTCCAAGCCTCTCAGTATTCATCCTGATTCGTCATTTCTTACAGAGCAATAATGCTCTATAACATTCATATATCACAATTTACCCAACCGTTTTCCAATTGATGAGCATCCATTCATTTTCCAGTTTCTAGCCACTACAAAAAGGGCTGCCACAAACATTTTTGCACATTCAGGTCCCTTTCCCTTCTTTAATATCTCTTTGGGATATAAGCCCAGTAGTAACACTGCTGGATCAAAGGGTATGCACATTTTGATAACTTTTTGAGCATAATTCCAAATTGCTCTCCAGAATGGTTGGATCTGTTTACTTCACCAACAATGCATCAGTGTCCCAGTTTTCCTGCATCCCCTCCAACATTTGTCACTATCTTTTCCTGCCATCTTAGCCAATCTGACAAGTGTGTAGTGGTATCTCAGAGTTGTCTTAATTTGCATTTCTCTGATCAGTAGTTATTTGGAACACTCTTTCATATGAGTTGAAATAGTTTCAATTTCATCATCTGAAAATTGTTTGTTCATATCCTTTGACCATTTATCAATTGGAGAATGGCTTGATTTATTATAAATTAGAGTCAAATCTCTATATATTTTGGGAATGAGGCCTTTATCAGAACCTTTAACTGCAAAAATGTTTTCCCAGTTTGTTGCTTCTTTTCTAATCTTGTTTTAGTTTTGTTTGTACAAAAGCTTTTTAATTTGATATAATCAAAATTTTTTATTTTGTGATCAATAATGATCTCTAGTTCATCTTTGGTCTCAAATTCCTTCCTCCTCCACAAATCTGAGAGGTAAACTATCCTATAATAATAAACTATTTATAATCTCATTCTTTATGCCTAAATCATGAACCCATTTTGATCTTATTTTGGTGCACAGTGTTAAGTGTGGATCCATGCCTAGTTTCTGCCATACTAATTTCCAGTTTTCCCAGCAGTTTTTGTCAAAAAGTGAATTCTTATCCCAAAAGCTGGGGTCTTTGGGTTTGTCAAACACTAGATTATTAAGCTATTGACTATTTTGTCCTATGAACCTAACCTATTCCACTGATAAACGAGTCTATTTCTTAGCCAATACCAAATGGTTTTGGTGACCGCTGCTTTATAATATAGTTTTAGATCAGGTACAGCTAGGCTGCCTTCATTTGATTTTTTTCCATTAGTTTCTTTGAAATTTTTGACCTTTTGTTCTTCCATATGGATTTTGTTATTTTTTCTAAGTCATTAAAATAGTTTCTTGGGAATCTGATTGGTATAGCACTAAATAAATAGATTAGTTTAGGGAGTATTGTCATCTTTATTATATTCGCTCGGCCTATCCAAGAGCACTTAATATTTTTCCAATTATTTAAATCTGACTTTATTTGTGTGGAAAATGTTTTGTAATTTTGCTCATATAATTCCTGACTTTCCTTTGGTAAATAGATTCCCAAATATTTTATGCTATCGACAGTTATTTTGAATGGAATTTCTCTTTGTATCTCTTGCTGTTGGATTTTGTTGGTGATGTACAAAAATGCTGAGGATTTATAGAGATTTATTTTGTATCCTACTTACGTAAACCATTCTTGATGTGAGTAGATATTCAGAAGTATGAGTCCTTCTCATCCATATATTGCCTCTGTACCTGACTTGAAAACCCTTTTTAATTGAATGTGTCAAAACTACCTATTTTTTATTTCCCAATGTTCTCTATTTCTTGGTTGATCATAAATTTCATTCAAGTTCTCTTCCATCAAATGACCGATATGGAAAAGTGTTTTACATGATCCCACATCTTTGACTGATGTAAGATTGTTTCTATCTCTGCTGTTCTTCTTTGGTCCATAGTTTCTGTGCAGCATAACTACTACATCTTTTTATATGGTTATAACTGACAACACTCTACTGAATAAGAAGTTTTAACTAAATGCTATTTATTTGTATTCTGTCAAGCTGTTAATCAAAAATCACACACTTATTAGAAAAATACACACTTTGCTTTAAAACGCTGACTCAAACAAAATGATATCATTTTGGTCCTCTTTGAGACCGAAGGATGACAACCTCAAGTGTGCTGCTAAAGTAGCCTTTTGTTGCTGTGTTTTTACCAGAAGTTGTACTTTGGGATCTGAGGTTCCATCTGCTTTTAGCTACAAGGTAATGCTGAATCTTCAGCTGAGCTGTTCCCTTTCCCAGAGGAGGAAGACTGGATTCAGCTACTATCGTTCTTTTAGCTTAAACCCCAGAAATCTTTTTATCACAGCACAGCTCTTTTAAAAGACAAAGGAATCCCTTGACACTCAATCATGATTCTGGAAGAAAAAAACCTAAGGGATTTTTCCCAATAAAATGGAATATATTTATTTATTTTTCAAGTATTGGTTAGAATGGACATTTCCTATGTAGAAGGCAATTTTTTAAAATTGAAGTTTATTTTCACAACATATGCAAAAATAATTTTTTCAGCATTGACCCTTGGAAAAAACCTTGTGTTACAATTCCTCCTCTCTTCACTCCATCCTTTGCCCTAGATGGCATGTAATCCAATATCTATTAAACATATTTAACATATGTTAAATCCAATATAGGCAACATTTTAATATAATTATCTTGCTGCACAAGAAAAATCAGATCAAAAAGTTTAAAAAAATGAGGAAGCAAAATTCAAGCTAAACACAACAAAAAAGTGAAAATGCCATTATGTTGTAATCCACCCTCAGTTCCCACAGTCCTCTTTCTGGGTGTAGATGACTCAGCATCACAAGATTATTGGAATAGGCTTGAATCATCTCATTGTTGAGAAGAGTCACATCTATCACAGTTGATCATCGTATAATCGTCTTGTTGCCTTGTACAATGATGTCCTAGTTTTGCTCACTTCAGTTAGCATCAGTTCATATAAGTCTCTCCAGGCCTATGATTCTGCTGATCATTTCTTATAAAATAATAATATTTCATAACAGTCATATACCATAACTTATTCAGCCATTCTCCAAATGGTGGGCATCCGCTCAAATTCCAATTTTTTGCCACTACAAAAAGGGCTGTAGAAGTTGATTTCTTGATCCACGTAAATCACTTTGAAATAGAGTTCTCCTTAAAACATAAATACTTCAGACTTAATTCTGTTCTCTTATTTAATTTCTGCTCATTAGGGGCAAGGCCATTGTCAGAAGCCTCTGCTAGGATGAGAATTTCTTGGGGCTTGCTGCTTAATTTTTGATTGCTCAAATGTACCATATTACTGTTCTTTTAGAGGACATACTTCGAGATAACAGTCAAGGGCTCCAGGGTGAGGGCACCTTCAGTTTTTTAAGTCATAAACTTTTGAAATTGATATATATGCACACACACACATACTTGGGCACTCTGTGTATGTGTATGTGTATGTATATATAATATGTGTGTATGTATGTATATACATGTGTATGTAGGTATGTATGTGGCTAGTTTCTTACCCAAGTGTCCTCAGTCTCTGTTCATTGGTCTGAAGAGATATCTTCTGGAAATGTTTATTTTTCTCCTCTGGCCCATTCTTTTCTGTATGTGATATGTTTGTTCTGTGAATACCCGGAGATGAGAAAAATGGGGTCAAAGAGCAGGCTGGTCACTTCCCTTAGAAGAGGCTCAGCCACTGATGAGAACATGAAGCCTTAGGACCCATCTCCCTCCTCCCTTCTCGAAAAAAAGTAAAACCAGTGCAATTCTCTGTCTCAGCCTCATTGTCCCAGCACAGCCATAACCTCTCTTCTTCAAGTTACTTTTATTTTGTAAATGCAATTATCTTGTAGTTTTCAACAGAAGACACACACACGTATAAAGGATTGGGATAAGAATAGCTTTCAGAATCCATAGGTTTTTGATGTTAGGCTCTGCATTCTCAATCTCTAACACAATAAATCAGGATCATTAGGGATCAGTCTGTCACCAAAAAGTGGGATAAAGGACTACAAAAAAGGAATATGTGAAGGAAGCAAGGAATACAAAGAAGGAAATGGGAAAAGGGGGATTAGCAAAGGTTGTACTCTGGAAATTTTTGGTATTTGAGTAAACAAGGATCACGAAGGTAGGGAAAGAAGAATAATAAAGAGAGAAAAGTTTGGTTTGAGCAAAGGACAGACATATAGAGGTGTCCACAGAAGCTATTAATAAAATATGACTGAGGTCAGTGTCTGCAGTGTCTGTCCTCCAGAGTGCTGTTCCTACTCAGTTCTTTCCATTCTCCCCTATTTCTACCAGAAAGCCCAGTGGGCATCAATCATTTTCCTCTAGTACATCTCCTTACCCCCATATCTCTTCTCTCTCCCTTCATTAAACGCACAACCAGCAGAAAGGGACATTATTCCTCCATCACTATTTCAGGGTCATCTTCAGGCTTTAGGGATTGCTCTCCAGTCCAAAGACTTCCCAGGGAAGGGCTGAGGAAGGACTGAGGTAGTGACTGGCTCGGGAACTTTGACATGATTCTCCAAGAAAACTCAGTCTATAATTCAGTCATTTTCATTCATTGAGGCTGCCTAATGAGTGTGTAACTTTGTGACAGTCTTTCTAGTTTCATATTTGTCCTCAAATTTCTTGTTATAAAAGGAAAGAGCATCTCCACCCTTCTTTCCCTCTCTAAGGAGCAAAGTTGGAAAGCAAGACAGGTTCTGGAAAGGTCTGAAGGTGGGAGAGTGAAAGGAAGCTTTTAAAAGGGTACAAGTGGGTGTCAGCAGGGTGGCATTCAAATGGGGCCGAATGGTTCATTTACCAAGGACAGTTAAATTGAATTTCTGAGCAGCTTCCCCTTCTGGGACTGATATTATGTCAGCTTTATGACATCCACTGCCTTCCATCGTCAGATTGTTTAACTTTAGAGATTGATCACGAAGGAAAGACAGCCTCCCCTTATACCCTTTGTGGGAAACGATCCAGCTTGGACTGCTCTCCTCTGGAGAGGCATTGACTAGGATCAGCCATCTTGATTCAAGAGTCTGTGTAATTCTCTGGGTTTTGAAGTACCAGGTGAGAGAAAAACAGGGCAGCCAAAATAATGAAGTTTTAAGAGCCTTTTATTACTGGCCAGGACTGATCCCCCAACATCAAACCTGGAGGGATCAGTAATGAGTGGCCTCAGGCCATATGTTTATAGAAAGAAGAGAGAGACTAATACGGTGTCAAAATGTTTCTTGATACATTTGTCATAATAAAGGAATTTCTATTCTAAACGGGAGGCAAAAAGTTATCACTCTAAGGGGGCCATTCTCAGCAGCAGCAGCATTTCTTTAAGCTTATCAGGTTGTCAAGGTCTCGGGTTTGTCGGGACAGCACATCTGGGCTGTTAAAAATACCATCTGCATTAGGGAGTGAAGAACTAGTAATAAACTTCTAACTACAAAGATTCAAGATTATATTTCTCAGGGTCCCATTTGGGTGCTTTTCCACTTCAGTTTCATTTCCTATTTTTGATCTAGTCTGAACACAGCATCACTTCCCTGGCTTATGTTCAGAGATGACACCACTTCTGAGTTCCCAGTACCTGTGACAGGATGGAAATAATTTCTCCTCCTTCTTCAACCACAGGCATTAGTGGAGTTTAATGATAACCACTAGTACATCAAAGAGATGATGTGTTCATGAAGTTGAGCATTCTAGGGGTGAAAGAGTGGGTCAAGTTGAGATTAAAAGGGTGGTTTTGTCTACTACTGTCAGTTGGAATTACCCCTCCACTCCATCCTAGGCTTCCCTTGATCCTGAGGCATACCAAAACATAACATAGAGGAAAGGCCTCTTAGGTACCTGAGGGAATAAAAAAGGCAGAAAGGTCCCGAGAAGGACCTACCCAAACCACAGCCATCTCAGAGGCATTACAAAGTGAAAGTGATTGTCATTCTCTGCAAACCTAACCCTTCTCCAGGCTCCTCAGCCCCACAGTGGGCTCAGTCCCCCAGGGCAGGAGCCTTGGGTTCCCTTGACCTTCCCCTCCTGCTCTCCATACCCAATGGGCCATCACATCTTCCCTCCCTCTTCAGCCCCTCTCCCAGATCCTTCTGCTCACACCAGGCTCTCACCACCTCTCACCTGCACTTGGGCTGCAGCCTCCTAATGCATCTCCCTGCTTCTCTCCTCTTTCCTCCCTCCGACCCTGCTCAGAGCTGGCTTTCCTAAGGCACAGCCTAAGGCTTTCCTAGGGGCTGCTCTAAAACCTCCCTGAGGAGTCCAGTTGCCTCCAGGATGAGGATGGGCTCTCCTGAGCCTCCACAATCTGCTCCCTTTGTGGCCTTCTCATGTTCTTTCCTCCCCTTTATGCCTCCCCCATTGCAGACAAACTTGACCATTGGCTGCTCCCCAAAGCTGCCATTTCCCCTATTCCCACGGCTTCACTCAGGCCCAGCAGAAGCACAGCTTGCTCCTATCTTTCTGAATCCTTTGCTGGGAGTTTGTCTTTCCTGGCTCTTTGTGACCCCATTTGGGGTTTTCTCGACAGAGATGTGGGAGAATTTGCCATTTCCTTCTCCACTGCATTTTACAGACGGGAAACTGAGGCAAACAGGGTTAAGTGACAGGCCCAGGGTGACATGTCTAGTGGGGGGCTGAGGCAGGATTGAACTTAGAATCATGAATCTGACTTCTGGCCCAGCCCTCTGGGCATTATGCTGTCTAGTCATCCCATCTGAAGCTTTACTGCCCTTCAAGGCTCAGCTGATGTGGCTGGGACTATGAAGATCAGAATGTGAATTAGAATGGGAGTCAATACTTTTCTTGGTACCAAGGAACCAGGGCGTCCTTCTCAGTGGGAGGGGGTTCATGGGAAAGGGAGAGCTCTGAGCTAGCTCTGCTTCCAGCTCTGCTCCTGCCATATTCTGGGAATATATCATGGTATATGTCTGGTATTGGCTATTTAAACCATTCCTGATGTGTTGGTTTTCAGAACTGAGCCCTTCTCCCACATATAATGCCTCTTGTGTCTATTCTTCCTCTATACCTGACTTGCAAACCCTTTTTAATTTAATGTATCAAAACTATCCATTTTTCATTTCATAACGTTCTCTATTTCTTGTTTGGTCATAAATTCTTTTCAGTGTTGGAGGAAATGTGGCTAGCCTGGGACACTAATGCAGTGTTGATGGAGTTGTGAACTGATCCAACCATTCTGGAGAGAAATCTGGAACTATGCTCAAAAAGTTATCCAACTGTGCATACCATTTGATCCAGCAGTGTTACTATGGGCTTATATCCCAACAAGATAGATCTTAAAGGAGGGAAAGGAACCCTCATGTGCAAGAATGTTTGTGGCTGCCCTTCTTGTAGTGGCCAGAAACTGGAAACTGAGTGGATGCCCATCAATTGGAGAATGGCTGAATAAATTGTCGGATATGAATGTTGTGGGATATGAATGTTATGGAATATTATTGTTCTGTAAGAAATGACCAACAGGATGATTTCAGAAAGACCTGGAGAGATTTATATGAACTGATGCTGAGTGAAAAGAGCAGAACCAGGAGATTATTGTACATACAACAACAAGACTATATACGATGATCAATTCTAATGAATGTGATTCTTTCCAACAGTGAGATGATTTGAGCCAGTTCCAGTGATCTTGTGATGAAGAGAGCCATCTATATTCAGAGAGAGGACTGTGGGAACTGAGTATGGATCACAATAAAGCATTTTTACTCTTTTTGTTGTTGTTTGCTTGTATTTTATTTTCTTTCCCATTTTTTCCCTTTTGATCTGATTTTTCTTGTGCAGAAAGATAATTGTATAAATATGTATATGCCAGAGACCATGTTCTTGAGGATACGCCAGAGACCATGTCCTTGAAGACTGCCAGAGACCATGTCCTTGGAGGCAGGAAACAAGGAGCTAAGAAGAGTAGCAAACACCCTAAATTCCTGAGATTAGATAATGTGTGTCCCAAGAAATCGGTCATCTCCGCCCAGGATCTAGATAACAGTATACTCCAGGATTTCTGCCACACCTATGGTCCGACATTCTTCTCATTGCAACCCCCCCACTCAGAAATCATATTTAATTAAAACCTCTTCATTCATTAAACAGAGACATTCACCATCTTAAATCTTGAGTTGCCTCTCTGTCTCTCCGATCCTGTTCCCAGGCACAGCGTGCCTTACAGACTGTTGTCTTACAGAGCCTTTGCTCCCCCTCGGCCCCGGCTCCCTTCGATGACCCACTGTTGATGTCCTGCTGGACAGGACAACTGGCGCTCAACGGTGGGGCTCGAAGTGGACCTCGGCCCAACAGATTGCCCCCGGATCGCCTGGAACCCAGGGCTCCCATTCCGCGAGAGAATTCACGGTCTCTACGGAACCCCGCAAGGGAAGAGGTAAGTTTTCGCGACTGTCGGTACTATGGGATCGCATTTATCTAAAGAACAAATATTCCTTAAAGATCTTAAAGAAAATCTTAAGGAAAGAGGCATAAAAGTAAAAAAGAAGGACCTTATAAAATTCTTTATATACATAGATAAGGTCTGTCCTTGGTTTATTGTAAATGGCCCTGAAATACACCCCGGGAAATGGCAGAAGGTTGGCCGAGACCTAAACAATTTGCTAAAACAAGAAGGGTCGAACGCTGTTCCCGTAAATGTTTTCCCCCTCTGGACATTAATTAACGAAGTCATTGAAGGAGCCTCTAACAACGGCAGGGTTCGGCAATTATTATTCTCCGCTGAATCTTGTTTGGCCCCAATGTCTCGTGCCACATCAGCTGCTTCCATTCCAATTGAAATTCCCAAGATTGAGAATAGAAAGGACGCAGAATCCCCTCCCTCAGTCATTATAGACCTGCCACCCCCCGCGGACAGTACTCTCACTTGCCCCGTTTTTCCCCATACTTGCAAGTCGACTATACCTGTAACCGAAAATAATACTCTTAGCGAAGAGGACGCAGCAGAATTAAAGACAGAAGCCGCTGCCTATAATCCCCAAGATATTTACTTTACACAGTCACAAAACTTGCAAACCTCTCAGGGCCCCCTCACCACCCCTGATCTTATGGCAGTTCAGGAAGAACTCACTAAACGTATGTCTGAACTTAGGAAAACCCTTGAAATACAGAGACAATATGTCCAGATGACCCAAGAATTCTCAGCACTACAGGCTTCGCTGCAGAATTCATTGCTGCCCTTAAATTCCCTTTCCCCTAAGGATAATTACAAGGGAGAAATTAAGGTCATTGCTTCTGCCTTAAACACCACCATTTCAATTAAACCTCATCAGCGTTTAGCGCAAGCCGTACCCCTCCCCCTAGATACTTCCTACCCAGCCATTAGAGCACAAAGGGGAAAATCCACCCCCGGGTCCTCAGATATCTATTGGATACAGACCCTATCACAAGAAAGACCCACCTTAGCTGTTCAGGCAGTATTCTTCCGGGAAGAATCTGCGTTCTTTCTTGGTCTCACTCTATCTCTAAAGGTAGTGGGGAGAATATATCTGTGTTCCGCCTCACCCTACTTCCATTTCAGGTGAAAAGGCTGCTATTTTGATCTAGACACTCCCCTGCCCCTAAAGTCTGTCCTGGAGCAGATGCTTTGCTTGAAGAAACTCCCTCTGTCCAAATCCTTTGGAGAGAGAAAGGCCCTTCCTTTGCATCTCAATGCATTTCTAATCTTTTTTTTCCTGTCACCAGATAGTCCTGCTCTCCAGCAGGAACTGTTGAGACACGAGAGGAAGTGTCTCTTTAACACCACCCCAGACCAAAGAGTGGTCATGTGGCTGTTCTGGGGACCCCACCCCTCTCGGGGGTCCCAGGCCAGCGCTCTTTTTGATCTGTTCTGGGGAGATAGCCGGAAAAACTTAAGAGGACCTGTGTTTGAGCCCTTCTCCCATGCCACTGTTAAGTGCAATGGAGTCTCTAATGGTCAGGCTGTAGCCACGAGGAGAAAGGTCACTAAATTGGGGTGAGTTTAGAGAATGTCTCTGCCCACGGCAGCTACTCCCTGGACAGGGGTAAGCGGTCTTCCCTTCAGGTTTTGCTCTCCCAGCAAGATTTAGGGACTTAGATGAGCTGCCCTGCCTTCAAGTTCCAGCGTGGAATCGCCAGAGGAGCCCTCGCCATTCAAGACGCACTGCGCTGGGTAAGATGGCATCTCTTCCTCCCCCACCCTCGTTCTGGCCTTTCCTCCCCCTTCTTCCATGGAGTGGGGAGTGTAGAACTCGAGGCCTGGTTCGGACCTCTCCCATGTGGCTTGGTAACCTGCCATTAAATGCTCCTATCCTGTCCCCTTCTTGGGGTTACTGTACAGTGGGGAGATTGGGGACTCAATCTAAATCTTCTCAAATCTCCAGAAAGGTTGTCACCAACTTTTAAAATAGAAGTTTGCTAGCAATTTGGACAAGTGAGCCGCGCCCCTTCCAGACCTTTACCTGGCTCTTAAAGCCGCAGCTTCTAGCCCTCAGGACGTGTGCTCGTCCTATACATTTAAACGGGACTCAGTTTCCCTGATTTGGTCATCCTGCGTCTGTAGAAGCCTCAGAATTACGCTTTCGCATGCTCACAAGGCTGTCTACAAAGATGGGATTTTAAACTGCTCTCGTTTTTTTTTTCTTAGCCTCAGGGCACTACTTAAAACTATTTCTTAGCTGCTTGTGGAGAGATAACTTAGGTAAACCAGGCTAGGTCTGTCTGTCTCACACTTTCCTACCTAACCCTACAGGTGGGAACTCTTTTGCTCCTAATTTTCTTAGTCCTAAAACCTTTTGCTCTTGTACCCTCGGTTCTGGTTCTATTCTCTTCTGGATTGGCATTCTATGTCCCTGCCAACAAAGAGTTTTTTTCCTGGGCTCCAACCCTGGCCAGGTTGCAGCTTCAAGAAAGACCTTTAGAATGATGGCTGGGGAATAAAATTTCAGGTCAAGGCAAATTAAATTCTTTGGAAGATGGCTTTTTATTTCCTTTCTCCCCTCATTCCTTGACTGCAGCAAGAAATGAGTAAATGGGAGAAACTGAAGCCATTTAAGAATTCGGTGAATACCCTTAGGAAAGAAGTCTGTCTTTGCTGTGTGCTTTTCTATGTTCTCTAGACTTGTTCCCTGTTTTCCCTCCCCATTCTTTGAGATGCTGAGGGACTAAGATGGGATAGTTTACCTTCCTACTTAGATGGTGTGTTTTCTAGAGGTATTGGGTAATTTGTAACTGAGTTATGCCTTAAAATTTGTCATCTCTGTTGGGCAATAAGTTATATGAAGTTTGGTTCAGTTACTTGTGAATTTCAAGATCTGTGTCTACTTATATAAGAAAGATAGCTGTATAAGCTGTAAACCCTTTACTGTGATTCTTGAACTAGATTCATCTGAAGTCCTTGATTAATGATAACTGATGTAGAAGATAAAATCCTTTGGGACTGCAGCTAATATTTGCTGGGAGTTTTGAGTTCAGGTGTGACTGCATAGACCAGAAGTAAAACTGCCTTAAGTAACTATTTTAATTTGTGGCCACACTATGGTTGCTGCTAAGCTTTTTACTTTCTGGGGCTAGAGTTTCTTTATCTAAAGGTTTACTTCGCCCAAGTATTTGGGGCCACTCCCACCTTGCCTTTTGAGAAAGATGACCGGCCTTTTACACTGTATGTTGATGGAAGGCAGGGCTAGGCCCCTGACTTGCGGCTCAAATGCCCGGGCTAATTTGAGCTCGCTGGGAGACTCTTGGCAGTCTTGGGGGGATTTGTCGCTCATAGGACGCTGTGAGGCCCTGAGTCTTAAACTCTAGGTCTCTGGACAGGTAGGCTTGGCTAGGCCTTCTAGGGTGACTGGAGTCAATTGGCGACAATTGGCGTGTTTGGGTGTTTTTGGAATTTAGATTCCGTCCAAATTCAATGGGTGTGGCCCAGTCCCAGCCAGCCCTCGCCGAGAGAAATGAGAAAAATGATCAGAGAATACCGGTAGATAGTCCCTTGGGAAACAAATTAAGTAATTAGAACAAACTGCCAAAATATAAAGGAAAAAGCAAGAAAAAAGATGATAAGGTATTGCTGCTTTGTCTGGGGTGACAAAGACATTGGTGGAGGCACTATTTGGCCTAAATTTGGCTCCCTTGAAGATTGGGTGTGCCAAATACTGAATTTGTGTGTTATTAACAAAGAACCTGTTAATCCAGAGGAGGTTCTATATGCAGGACTATGGCTTTCCGGGGCTTCTATAATGTTGAGTAAGAGTCCAAGTGTAAAGGACGCGAAGGAGGAAACTTTAAAGACCCAGCAATGGGACCCATTGTTATCTCTCCCTCCTCCATACTTATCCCCACCCCCAGAAGAAGCCATGGTTTTAGGAAAGGGAAGGTGAGGACTTAATCCCATCAGCTCCTCCTGGGCCCCTCAGGGCACGGGAGGATTTAATTCGATTGACCCCACCTGGACTCCAAAAAGAGTCATTCTCCTCTTTAAGGAAGGAATTAGATCAAATTCAAAGAGATATCCGAAATTATCCTTTGCCGGGAACTAAAACCCCAAGTCCTAAATTATATCCCTTAAGAGAGGTTCCTTCGGCCCAGGGAGGTATAGGATTTGTGAACGCTCCCCTGAGCACCACAGAAGTCAGGGCCTTTAAGAAGGAAATGAGGTCCTTGATAGAAGACCCCACTGGGCTAACAGAACAGTTTGATCAATTCATTGGAATTTGTCTCCTAGGACCTAACATGCTTCCTCCCAAACAGCTTGAAGGCGTTTGCAACCACACCATACCTGTCAACCTGACTGTGGCAATATGTGGCCGCTCCTGACAGCTCTTATTTTGCCTGCTCTGCTGGCCTTACTACATTTCTGGATGCCCGATCTTTTATCAAAAAACGCGATTACTGCGTTTCTGTCTTTCTCTTCCCTCATATTAATATACACCAGGCCGATGATTTCCTTGATATCTGGGAAAGAAAAAGTACTGGCAATTTCAGGACCAGGAGGGAACCCCTTACTGCATTAACCCTGACCGTCCTCCTTGGCCTAGGAACGGTAGGAACGGGGACGGGTATAGCCTCCCTCATACAAAATGACAAACAATATTCCCAATTGAGCGCTGCTATAGATAAGGATTTACAGGAATTGCAAGCAGGACTTAAACACCTTAAAGACTCAGTAGCATCCTTAGCTGAAGTCGTCCTGCAAAACAGAAGAGGCTTAGACCTTCTCTTCTTACAACAAGGAGGTCTTTGTGCAGCCCTCAAGGAGGAATGCTGCTTTTATTCAGATAAACTTGGCCTTGTTGAAAACAGCCTACAAAAAGTTAGGGACAGTCTGGAAAAAAGAAAACAGGAAAGAGAAAAAAAATGAATCCTGGCATAAGAACTGGTTCTCCACTTCCCCCTTGCTATCCACTCTTCTCCCTAGTCTTCTTGGCCCTCTTGTGGGACTCCTTCTCCTCCTTTCTTTTGGCCCTTGGGCCTTTAATAAACTAACCACTTTCGTTAAATCTCAAGTAGATTCTGCGATCACAAAAAGACACATCTTCTATCATCAGTTACGAGACCAAGACACCTTGGAACCTGAAGAGAAGATCGAAACACTCAAGTTCACTGAATAGCTCCTGAAACAGACATGGTGTCAACGATTGAGAAAATTGTTGTTCTCATGCTTTAAAAAATCTTGAATGTCATGGAATCTGTATAATTGTGTAGTCTGTGTGATATATGTTCTATGTTCTGTGTGGTTTGTCTGTTATGTTGTTGGTTGGAAAACAACGTTGCAACTGTGCATAGTAAATTGGAGCTCCATGTTTGTCTGTGTGTGTCTGTGTTAAAAGTTAAAATAAGCTTGTAAGAGATAAGGATTCAGCCTCTGTGTTGCAGGCTTAGAAAATATCAAGAAGTTTGAAAAATATTTCTCTCTCTCTCTGTCTCTGGCTGACTGCAGCAGCCTGTGAGACAAAGGGAGAAAAGTGAGAGAAAGGAAGAAATAAAAAGAAAGAAAAAATAGATTAAAAGGGATTTGAAAGTTTGGAAAATTTGCTTGTGATTTAAAAATTTTTTTAGGAAAAGCCTACTAGAGTAAAGAGCAATAAAATTCAAGCTTAGCCTGACCTGGGCAATAAAAAGCTCTAGAGATAAGATGCTAATCACTGTTAGAAGAAATGTGGTAGAAGAAAAAACTTTTAAAAACAGCTGTATTAGTTTGATTCAGTTTGTTACCTTCTGAAATTTGTTAACATAAGTTAATACTTTAAAACCAGCTCTGCTGGACATAGGTGGGTTTTTGGAGGTTTATTATTCACTATAGGGTTGAATCTTACAGGTTTTTGAAGGGAAAAGGAAAGAGGAATGCAGGTGATTTAGGAAGGACTGATTTGTAAGGGAAATTAAAGGTTCGAATGGTGTTAGGAAGGTGAAAGAAAGACTTTTGGGAGTAGGTGAAGAGGTGGGGGAAGGAGTCACCCACCCCCACTGCCTTCTGCTACTTTACCAAAGGAGCATCTGGGAAGGAAAGTTCTTTAAGGAGATTGTTTAAGTATGTAGTCGTTTGCTTGTATTTTATTTTCTTTCCCATTTTTTCCCTTTTGATCTGATTTTTCTTGTGCAGAAAGATAATTGTATAAATATGTATATATTAAGGGTTTAAAAGCCTCTAGAAGCAAGGAATGCAGTCCAAGGCATGGAGGAGGACCTGAGGGATGAGAGGTACCTAGGCGCCGGCGAGTTCTATGTGGAGGTGAGGCTTAGCCCCAAGAGGCTGTATCTGACCCCAGGTACCACTCAGGTACTCCTTAGTGCTCTCAAAGCCTAGCACACCTCCCTTTCTCTTCTTGGGCCAATCCCATTATCCCAGGTTGCTAGAGAACCTCCCCCTTCCCCCAGACCCTCAGGGGGGTATAAATATGTGCTATCTAAGAACAACGTTCTCTTTCACTTCACCCCTACCTTCTGGTTGGTCTGTCTCTGTGGGATCCATTGGTGCCCGAAGACAGGTAAGTGTGGCCTAGACGTGCCATCGACAGACGGGCATTAAGAGTAGCTCAAAGGGGAGCTACAAGGTTAGGGTAGCATTAAGAGACACTACATGTATGCATATATTAGATTTAACATATATTTTTTACCATGTTTAACATATATTGAATTACTTGCCATCTAGGGGAAATGGTGGGGGAAAGGGGAGAAAATTGGAATACAAAGTTTTGCAAGGATCAGTGTTGAAAAATTGTCCATGCATTGTAATGATAGTGTATTTAAAATCAGCCAGAGTCAGGAATTCAGGTTAAGGGAAATATCTTCAATCTTTATTGAAGTGAAGAGGTGAATAAGGATTGCGATAGCAATATGGACAAGAAAGATTGCGATAGCAATATGGGCAGCTACAACAGGAAGCCAGCTAACAGAGGGAGATCTGAGCTGAAAGGTCGTTGCAATGGCAAAAGCAAGCAGTCTCTCCTTCCTCTTCCTTTTCCACTCCCCTGCCTCCACCCACCAAAATTGTCATTTCCTATACAACGCATCAGGACTTGCACAAAGAGTGGGCAGGGGCCATTCTTTCTCCAAGCTTATATATTAATAGAGTATGGTCCAATTACTATTTAGCCTCATGTGCTTGGGACCTCAGTGCATCAACTCAAGCCTCAGCCCATTATATCTCCCGCTTTCTTTTGTTTTAGAACACAGGTGATCATGCCATCCCTGACTCCTCAGGGAGGTCAGAGTCCCCAAAGGGAGGTGATCACACCCTCCCTGACTTCTCAGGAAAGGAGGTGAAAGCACCAAAAAGGAGGTGATCACGACCCCCCTGACTTCTCAGGAAGGGAGGTGAAAGCACTAAAAAGGAGATAATCACACCCTCCCTGACATCTCAGGAAGGGAGATGAAAAGCACCAAAGGGAAGTGGGGGTTGCTAGCAGGTTTCTGAGCTCAAGGGTCTTATTTTGCACAAACCCATCAGCATGGGAAGTATTACACAAGCACATAGCAACAACGCAGAGGCTATTAGTGATGACCCTCCCCACAGTCAGTGCAGGCTTGATGTGGTGTAACAAACATGAATTATACACCCAAGTAACGGTATAACAAACAATATAAATCAACATTGTGTTGTAAAAGATTGCCAGAAGTCCTAGAAGGAGAGTATGTAAACAACAGTCACACATACGCCTTCTTCAGCAGCCAAGAGATAGTCCAAAACCAATCTATTGTCCATTGCTTCACATATCAGGGAATCCAATGATCCCCCCAAGTTTTTGAAGTCCAGCAAAAGTCTTTTTATGTCTTAGGGAATCCAATGATTCCAGCAGATTTTGAAGTCCTGTAACAGTCTTATCATTTCTCAGAAAATCCAATGATTCCTGAGAGCTTTCAAGTCTTATGTCTCAAAGAATCCAATAACTTCTTTTTTTTTTTTTAATTTTATTTTATTTAATAATAACTTTGTATTGACGGAATCCATGCCAGGATAATTTTTACACGACATTATCCCTTGCAATCACTTATGTTTCGTTTTTTCCCCTCCCTCCCTCCTCCTCCCCCCCCCCCCCCCAAGATGGCAAGCAGTCCTATATATGTTAAATATGTTGCAGTATATCCTAGATACAATACATATTTGCAGAACCGAACAGTTCTCCCGCTGCACAGGGAGAATTGGATTCAGAAGGTAAACCAATAACTTCTGAGGGATTTAAAGTCCTACAACAATCTAATGTCTCAGAGAATCCAATGATTTCTGAGAGTTTTGAAGTCCAATGATTTTCTATGTCCATGAGTCAAAAGCCATAACTGCCACACTTTTTCAATGGTGAGCACAATCAGCAACAGAACCACCCGATGTTTCTTGGGTCTTCTTCTTCATTTCAAGGGTCTGCTCCGTCTCTCTGCAATGGACAAGGCGAATACGGCTCGTTGGCACTCATCTGATTCCTTCTCCACCTGTAAAGATACAAGTAAACCCTCTCCCCCAAGCAGTTAGCCTATCTGGTCCCTTCCATTCACCACTTTCTGGGTCTCTCCACATCACCTGGTGATTATCTAAAGATAGTGGAGCTGCTCGCACTGGACACTGCTCTTCCGGTGGGTTATAAAACCTGTCTGCCAGAGCCAGTGCATCTTTGTCAAAAATCAAGAAGTTAATAGTATAAAGTGCTAGATTTAGTAGTTCTCTAGGGTTACCTGTGGCTCCCCCTTTCTTTTGTTTGGAGCAGCGTCTTAATGTCTCTGTTTCTCCTCTCTACTATTGCCTGTCCTTGAGGATTAAAGGGTATGCCAGTGGTGTGTAAAATCTTATACTGTGCACAAAAGTGTGCAAAATGTTTGGAGGTGTATGCAGGACCATTGTCTGTTTTTATTGCTTGTGGCACACCCATAATGGCAAATGCTTGTGTGAGGAATTCAGTGACCACTTGGGCTGTCTCTTTTGCTGCTGGTATGGCAAAAGTGAATCCTGAAAAGGTGTCTACTACAACATAGATAAAAGACAGACAACCGAAAAATTTATAATGGGTCACATCCATTTGCCAGATTTCACTGGGTCTCAAACCACGAGGGTTCTTCCCTGGAGGCATTGTAGGAGCGTGGAAAGGAAGGCAAGCTCCTACAGCTTTTTACTATGCTCCTAGCTTCCTCTTTTGTAATCCCAAATTGTAAAAGCAAAGCTCGAGCAGCCTGATGGTATTTAGAATGGGATTCCTGGGCCTCCTGAAATAAAGGCGTACTGGCTAACATAGTTAAAAGGCTATCTGCCTTTGAATTCCCATCAAAAACAGGGCCTGGGAGTCCACTATGTGAATGGACATGCAAGATATAAATCTTACCTGGATGTTTTCTCACTTGCTCCTGAAGTTCCTTAAAGAGCTGATATATATTAGAAGCCGCAAATTTTATTTGGACTGTGGCAATTCTTTGTACCACACCTACTGAATAGGCTGAATCAGATATTATATTTATGTCTCCTGAGTAATAAGTTGAGAGCTAACATGATTGCATATAATTCGTTTTGCTGAGTGGACTGAAAAGGAGTTTTGACTACTCTCTTTATAGTTAAGTCATGAGAGTATACAGCACAAATATTGTGTTTGGATGCATCTGTAAAAATAGTTGGTCCTTTAAGAGGAACTTTAGAAACTTTTTCTTCAAAGAATCCATCGCCAATTATGTAAAAGTCTGGTTATCTTTAATGGAGACCCATGTGTAAAATTTGGAGCCATGGCTAATAAAATTTGCCACTCTGGGATGGTCTCAGAACACACATTAATTTGTGTATTGGTATAAAAGGTATATATCTTATCAGGTCTTGCCCCAGATAATTGTACTGCTCGCTTAATGGCCTTTAACAAAATTCTAGCCACAAACACAGAGTAAGGAGTAAGGCTTTGTTCTGGTTGTGCCGGGAGTTCACCCACTCTATCACACTGTCTCCTTGATGAAGGACTGCTGTGGGTGCCTCTTGTGTGGCAAAAACTGACATTTCCAAGGGTTTTTGAATGACTCAACCACATTGGATAAAGCCAGTTCAACTTTTCTCAAAGCCTCTTGAGCTTCTTTTGTAAGCTGACATGATGAGTTTAAAGCACTGTCTCCTCTTAAAATATCATATAATGGTTGTAATTGATAGGTAGTCAAGCCTAACACTGGTCGCATCCATTGGATATCTCCTATCAATTTCTGAAAATCATTTAAGGTGTTTAGCTTCTCTGTTCTTAAGGACAGTTTTTGTACTGTAAGCACCTTAGGGTATACTTCATATCCTAAATATTGAAAAGGAGCATGTCTTTGAATTTTCTCTTCAGCTATGTATAATTTGTAGTATCTTAGTGTTTCTATGGTCTTTTGTAGACATGCTTCTAGCATTTGTTCCTCAGGTGCACATCCCAATGTATCATCCATATAAGGTAGCATAACTTTTGGAAATGCTTTTTTTATTGGAGCAAGAGCAGCAGCAATATACATTTGACACATAGTGGGGCTGTTTTTCATTCCCTGTGGCAAAACTGTCCATTCATATCTTTTATAAGGCTCAGCTAAGTAAACGCTGGGCACTGAAAAGGCAATTTTTTCATATCCTCCTTATCCAGAGGGATAGAATTCTTAGAAACAATCCTTAATATCGATGACCCAAAGAGGCCTAGGCAATTGAGTAGGAGATAGAAGTCCAGGCTGAAGAGTTCCCATAGTTTCCATCTGTTCATTCACTTTTCTTAAATCAGTGAGCATCCTCCATTTTCCTGATTTCTTTTTTACAACGAACACTGGGGAATTCCAAGGACTTAGAGAAAGTTGTAAATGCCCTTGTTCAAGCTGCTCCTGTACTATATCTAATAAGGCCTGAATTTTATCGCTACCTAAGGGCCATTGTTCTATTCACACTGGTGTATCAGTTTTCCATTGGATAGGAACAGGTGAAAGTGTTGGTATGCCTTCAACAGCAGCCCTGCTTAAAAAACCGAAGTACTCATTTTTAACCCTAATTGTTCTAAAACGTCTCTTCCCCACAGATTGATGGGGATTTTTTCAACTATAAAAGGAGTAAAAACTCCTCTTTTGCCTTCAAAAGTCCATCTCATAGGGGAAGCACTAACTTCAGCTGCTATTGATCCTCCTACTCCAGACATATAGGTGTCTGCTTTAATCTTTGGCCAGTGACTGGGCCAATTGGCACCTCTAATAACTGTACAATCTGCACCTGTGTCTACCAATCCTTCCAATGGTAGGCCATTTATATAGATAGTGAGCATAGGTCGGTCAGCTGTTACAGCCGCTGTCCAATATATTCCTAGATTTTGTGGTCTGGAGTCAGAACCTGGGTGACTATCATCAGGTTGCTTGTTAGGATTCTGTATGAGTAAACCTGATGCTACGACTTCTCCTGGGTGATAAGTCACACATTGTCTACCTGTATTAGTGACTAGGATATTATCTACACATTCCCCAGTTTCCCACATCAGTGTATGGATGGACTGTTTTGTACATACAAAAAGGAGGTGAAATGGTCAAGCCTATTGTGCCTAGAGGCAAGGAATCCATAGGCTGGAGAGGAACAGATTTCACCTCTCCAGGGGGTATCTCAATTGTCCCAGCTGCATACAGCTCTATTCTCCCCAATTGTAATTCCCTTCTGCCATCAGGTTGCTTCCTGGCTGGTTGACTGTGTAATCCCCTTCTTCCATCATAAGGCTTTCTGGCTGATTGGCATGTCTGGGTACTGGACTTCTAGGCACTCTCTGGGTACACCATTGGCTGCCATCATGCCCCAAGTGTTTTTTGCCTTGGGCCCTGGGGCTGGGCCCCTCATCCCGTTTCCCTGAATCTGTCTACATTCTGAGGCCCAATGGAAGCCTCTGTTGCATTTTGGACATGGGGTATTGGGTCTTGTTCTCCCACCCTGTTTTCCCATTCTATCTCTATACCAACATTGAGCTTTCAGATGCCCTACTTTTCCACACCGAAAGCATCTACGAGTCTCTCTGGAAGTCCCTTGCCAAGAGGGATTCTGTCTTCCCATGTTTGGATTTTGGGAAGTCTGCATCATAGCCTGGCTATGAAAGGCACCTGTGCCCACTGTGGCACAGCGTCTTATGAGCTCCTCTAAAGGAGCATCCTTGCGCAGTCCTAGTATAATTCTTCTGCAAACCTCATTAGCATTTTCCTTAGCAAGTTGCCTTATCAAAATGTCTGTTATTGGATTTTCTCCATTTGTTCTTGTGATAGCTGTCTGCAAACATCCCACAAAGTTAGCAAAGGATTCATTTGGCCCTTGTGTTATTTTTGTGAAGGCCCCACCCTTGTTGTCTTTATTGTGGAGAGAAGCCCACGCTTGGATAGCATTAGCAGCAATTTGCTCATATGCTGCTATAGAATAATTAATCTGTACTGCGACATCTGCATAAGGACTTACATCTGTTAGTAGGTCACAGGTGATTGCAGTATGAACTCCACTTTGACTATTTTGTTGGGCTTGTATCCTACAGAGCTCATTATATTCAGAAAGCCACAAGTAGTTTTGTCCATGTTCTAGGCATATCTTGCTATAGATTTCCAGTCATTAGGGGTCAAGATTTCAAAAGCCAAATTCTGTAATAACATCTTAATATAAGCTGATGTAGCCCCATAAAGAGTGTAAGCTTTTTTCAGGTCTTTGAGGACATCTGTATCAAAAGGAGAGTATCTTCTACTTTCTTGACCTGAAGAATTAAACTGTTGAATAAAGGGAAAAATGTGGTGTTGAAATTCCAATACATTTCTCCCTTTCTCTTTGGCCTTAATTAGTCCCTTTTGCAATCTACTCAAAGGAGCAGCTGGATGCTGGGGGGGAGGTGCTGGATGCTGGTAGGGAGGTGCTGGTATTGTCACTGCCCCCCCCCCCCCCTCCCTACCCCTCCTCCCTCCATCCCGGAGGGTGGAGTTGATGGAGGAGAGTCAATTACCTGCTCAGGTAGGTGGGGCTGAAGCTGCCTCAGATTCACCACACCCTTGAGCCTCACTGAAGTCTCCAGGCCCTGTGGGGATATGGCTATTAATCTGTTCTTTGTCTTCCTCCTTTATCTCAGGCTTTCCCATTTGGCTATTCCTAGAGTTTTTTCCTTTTCTCCTAGAACTTATACAGTATCTTAAGGCCAGCTGTATCATATTGTATAAATAGAATGCCTCGATGGAAATTGAATGGATGCCCATCAATTGGAGAATGGCTGGGTAAATTGTGATATATGAATGTTATGGAATATTATTGCTCTGTAAGGAATGACCAGCAGGATGAATACAGAGAGGCTTGGAGAGACTTACATGAACTGATGCCGAGTGAAAGGAGCAGAACCAGGAGATTATTATACACGGCAACAATGATACCGTATGAGGATGTATTCTGATGGAAGTGGCTATCTTTGGCAATGAGAAGATCCAATTCAATTCCAATTGATCAGTGATGAACAGAACCAGCTACCCCCAGCGAAAGAACATTGGGAAATGAATGTAGACTACTTGCATTTTTGTTTTTCTTCCTAGGTTATTTTTACCTTTCTGAATCCAATTCTTCTTGTGCAACAAGAGAACTGTTTGGTTCTGCAAATATGTATTGTATCTAGGATATACTGCAACATGTTTAGCATGTATGATACTGTCTGCCATCTAAGGGAGGAGGTGGAAGGAAGGAAGGGAAAAGTTGGAACTGAAGTGATTGCAAGGGACAATGTTGAAAAACTACCCATGCATATATTCTGTCAATAAAAAGCTATATACATATTAAAAAAAAACTATCCATTTTTTATTTCCCAACATTGTCTATTTCTTGTTTGGTCCTAAATTTCATTCAAGATTTCTTTCACCAAACAATCAATATCGAAACGTATTTTACAAGATCCCACATCTTTGATCGATGTTGTTAGACTGCTTCTATCTGTGCTGTTCTCCTTTGGTCCATAGATTCTGTGCTGTTTCCTTCTTCAACACCCAGCTCCTGTCTGTGCTGATCTCTGCTGTTTTCCTGTTGTGTGCCAAGTCCGTTCTGCATTCCTGCTATATCCTTTGGTATGGTTGTGACTGGCAATGTTCTACTGGATAAAAAGTTTTAGATAAATGTTATTTATTTGTATTCTGTGAAACCATTAATCAAAAATCACAAAAAACTATACACTTTGCTTTAAAAGGCTGACTCAAACATAGTGACATCATTCTGCTCTTCTTTGAGACTGAAAGATGACAACCTCAAATGTGCTGCTCAGGTAGCCTTTTAGTGCTGTGTTTTATACCAGAAGTTCTACTTTGGGAACTGAAGTTCCATCTGCTTTTAAAAGCTACAAGCTGAAGCTGGAATCTTCAGCTGAGCTGTTCCCTCTTTCTCAGGGGATGAGGACTGAATTCAGACACTACTGTTCTTTTAGCTTAAAACCCAGAAACCTTTTTGCCAAAGTACAGCTCTTTTAAAAGGCAAGGGAGCCCTCTGACACTCAGTCATGTTCCTGGAAGAAAAAAAACCTAAGGGATTTTCCTTATTAAGGGATTCCTTTAATAAAAGGGAATATATTCATTTTTTAAAGCATTGGCTAGAATGGGCATTTCCTATCTAGAAGGTGATTTCTTGATCCAAGTGTCAATCACTTTGAAATAGAGTTCTCCTTCCTACATAGTTACTTTAGACTTAATTCTGTTCTCTTATTTACTTTCTGGTCACCAGGGACAAGTTCTTTGTCAGAGGCCTCTGCTAGGATGAGAATTTCTTGGGACCTGCTGCTTAATTTCTGTTTGCTCAGATGTACCTTATTGGCCTTTTAGAGGATACACTTACAGAAAATGGTCAAGGGCTCCCAGGGCACCCTGTTTTTTAAAGTCATAAACTTAAGAAATTGAGATATAGATATACACACACACACATACTTGAGCACTGTGTGTGTGTGTGGCTAATTTCTTACTCAAGCATCCTCAGACTCTCTTCATTGGTCTGAGGAGAAGCCATCTGGGAATGTCCATTCTCCTCTGTATATAATTCGCCTCTTCTTTGAATACCTGGAGATGAGAAGAATGGAATCAAAGAGCAGGTTGGTCATTTCCTTTCCAGGAGGCTTGGCCACTAATGAGAACATGCAGTCTTAGGACCTATCTTCTCCCTCCCTTCTCCCAAAACTAAAACTAGTGCAATTCTCCCCCTAAGCCCCAGCGCCCCAGCACAGCCATAACCTCTCATGTTCAAGTTACTTTTATTTTGTAAAGGCAGTTACCTTGTGGTTTTCGGCAGATAACACATGGTATTACAACAAATACGAAGACGATGAAGACTATAAACCATAAATAATGCATGGTAGGCTCTGTACTCTCAGACTCTAAAACAGAAAATCAGGATCATTAGCCATAAGTCTGTTACAAAGAAGTGGGATAGAGGGCTGCAAAAAGGGAGTATGTGAAAGAAGCAAGGAATGCAAAGAAGAAAATGGAAAAAGAATTAGTAGAGATTCTATTCTTTGTAGAGGTTTTTTTTTTTTTTTTTTTGGTATTTCGGTAAAGAAGGATCTTCAGGAAAGAAGAGTAATAAAGAGAGAAAAGGGCCTGGATAGTTTAAACAGAAGGCAGACATACAGAAGTGATCACAGAAGCTATAAAGTATGACTGTAGTCAGTGTCTGTCCTCCAGAGTGCCAGTCCCTGCCCAGTTCTTTCCATTCTCTTTCATTTCTACCAGAAACCCCAGTGGGCATCAATCATCTTCCTCTAGTACATCCCCTCTTCCCCACCTCTCTTCTCTCTCCCTTCATTAAGGACACACCCAGCAGAAAGGGGCACTGTTCCTCCCTCACTGTTTCAGGGTCACCTTTAGCCGTTAGGGATTGCTCTCCAGTCCAGAGAACTCCCAGGGAGAGAGTGAGGAAGGACTGAGTGACTGACTGGCTCAGTAACTTTCACATGTCTCCAAGGCAGCTCAGTCTGTAATTCAGTCAGTCCTTTTCATTCACTGGGCTGTGTAACGAGTGTGTGACTTGTGACAGTCCTTCTGGCTTCAGATTTCGGTCTTCAACTTTCTTGTTACTTAAAGAAAGAGCAGCTCCACCCTTCTTTCCCTCTCTAAGGGGCAAAGTTGTCAGGCAAGACAGATTGTGCAAAGATCTGAAGGTGGGAGAGTGAAACAAAGCTTTAAAAAGTGTACAAGCGGGTGACAGCAGGGAGGGGTCCAAATAGGGCCCAGTGGCTCATTTACCAAGAACAGTTAAATTGAACTTCTGAGTAGTTATCCCTCCCAAGGATGATTTTACTTCAGCTTCATAACATCCACTGTCTTCAGTTGTCAGATTGCTTAACATCAGAGATTTATCAGGAAGCAGAGACAGCCTCCCCTTGTACTGTGTGCTGTTACTGATCCGGTCTGGACTGCTCTCCCCTGCAGAGGTCTTAGCGAGGATCAGCTGTTTAGATGTCAAGATCCACATAATCCTCTGGGCGTCATTTCCTAGTTTTTGGTCTAGTTTGAACACAGCATCACGTCCCTGGCTTATGTTCAGAGATGTCACCTCTTCTGAGATGCAAATGCCTGTGACCGGATGGAAATAACAGTCATTAGTACACACAGGAAAAGTGGCCTCTTAGGTACCTGAGGGAATAAAAAAGGCAGAAAGGTCCCGAGAAGGACCTACCCAAACCACAGCCGTCTCAGAGGCATTACAAAGTGAAAGGCATTGTCATTCTCTGCAAACCTGACCCTTCTCCAGGCTCCTCGGCCCCACAGGGGGCTCAGTCCCCCAGGGCAGGAGCCTTGGGTTCCCTTGACATTCCCCTCCTGCTCTCCATACCCAATGGGCCATCACATCCTGTCTCTCCTCCTCTTCAGCCCCTCTCGCAGAGCATCCCTTCCTTCTGCTCACACGCCTCCCTTGGCCAGGCTCTCACCACCTCTCACCTGCACTAGGGCTGCAGCCTCCTGATGCATCTCCCTGCTTTTCTCCTCTCTCCTCCCTCCAACCCCGCTCAGAGCTGGCTTTCCTAAGGCACAGCCCTGGGGCTGCTCTAAAACCTCCCTGAGGAGCCTCCAGGATGAGCACGGGCTCTCCTGAGCCTCCACAATCTGCTCCCCTTGGGGCCTTCTCATGTTCTTTCCCCCCCTTTATGCCTCCCCCATCGCAGACAAACTTGGCCATTGGCTGCTCCCAAAGCTGCCGTTTCCCTCCCATTCCCACGGCTTCACTCAGGCCCAGCAGAAGCACAGCTCGCTCCCATCTTTCTGAAGCCTTTGCTGGGATTCACTTGTTTGTCCTTCCTGGCCCTTTGTGACCCATTTGGGGTTTTCTCGGCAGAGATGCGGGAGACATTTGCCATTTCCTTCCCATTCCCACGGCTTCACTCAGGCCCAGCAGAAGCACAGCTCGCTCCTATCTTTCTGAAGCCTTTGCTGGGATCCAGTTGTTTGTCCTTCCTGGCCCTTTGTGACCCATTTGGGGTTTTCTCGGCAGAGATGCGGGAGACATTTGCCATTTCCTTCCCATTCCCACGGCTTCACTCAGGCCCAGCAGAAGCACAGCTCGCTCCCATCTTTCTGAAGCCTTTGCTGGAATCCACTTGTTTGTCCTTCCTGGCCCTTTGTGACCCATTTGGGGTTTTCTCGGCAGAGATGCGGGAGACATTTGCCATTTCCTTCCCATTCCCACGGCTTCACTCAGGCCCAGCAGAAGCACAGCTCGCTCCCATCTTTCTGAAGCCTTTGCTGTAATTCACTTGTTTGTCCTTCCTGGCCCTTTGTGACCCATTTGGGGTTTTCTCGGCAGAGATGCGAGGCAAGACAGATTGTGCAAAGATCTGAAGGTGGGAGAGTGAAACAAAGCTTTAAAAAGTGTACAAGCGGGTGACAGCAGGGAGGGGTCCAAATAGGGCCCAGTGGCTCATTTACCAAGAACAGTTAAATTGAACTTCTGAGTAGTTATCCCTCCCAAGGATGATTTTACTTCAGCTTCATAACATCCACTGTCTTCAGTTGTCAGATTGCTTAACATCAGAGATTTATCAGGAAGCAGAGACAGCCTCCCCTTGTACTGTGTGCTGTTACTGATCCGGTCTGGACTGCTCTCCCCTGCAGAGATGTTGGCGAGGATCAGCTGTTTAGATGTCAAGATCCACATAATCCTCTGGGCGTCATTTCCTAGTTTTTGGTCTAGTCTGAACACAGCATCACGTCCCTGGCTTATGTTCAGAGATGTCACCTCTTCTGAGATGCAGATGCCTGTGACAGGATGGAAATAACAGTCATTAGTACACAGGAAAAGTGGCCTCTTAGGTACCTGAGGGAATAAAAAAGGCAGAAAGGTCCCGAGAAGGACCTACCCAAACCACAGCCGTCTCAGAGACATTACAAAGTGAAAGTCATTGTCATTCTCTGCAAACCTGACCCTTCTCCAGGCTCCTCGGCCCCACAGTGGGCTCAGTCCCCCAGGGCAGGAGCCTTGGGTTCCCTTGACATTCCCCTCCTGCTCTCCATACCCAATGGGCCATCACATCCTGTCTCTCCTCCTCTTCAGCCCCTCTCCCAGAGCATCCCTTCCTTCTGCTCACACGCCTCCCTTGGCCAGGCTCTCACCACCTCTCACCTGCACTAGGGCTGCAGCCTCCTGATGCATCTCCCTGCTTCTCTCCTCTCTCCTCCCTCCGACCCGGCTCAGAGCTGGCTTTCCTAAGGCACAGCCCTGGGGCTGCTCTAAAACCTCCCTGAGGAGCCTCCAGGATGAGCACGGGCTCTCCTGAGCCTCCACAATCTGCTCCCCTTGGGGCCTTCTCATGTTCTTTCCCCGCCTTTATGCCTCCCCCATCGCAGACAAACTTGGCCATTGGCTGCTCCCAAAGCTGCCGTTTCCCTCCCATTCCCACGGCTTCACTCAGGCCCAGCAGAAGCACAGCTCGCTCCCATCTTTCTGAAGCCTTTGCTGTAATTCACTTGTTTGTCCTTCCTGGCCCTTTGTGACCCATTTGGGGTTTTCTCGGCAGAGATGCGGGAGACATTTGCCATTTCCTTCTCCACTGCATTTTACAGATGGGAAACCGAGGCAAACAGGGTTAAATGACGGGCCCAGGTGTCTCAGGCAGGATTTGAACTCAGAATTATGAGCCTTCCTGAATTCTGGTCCAGCCCTCTGGCGCCCCCTAGTGGCCGCATCTGAAGACACACTCTCTTTTAAGGCTCAGCTCCTGTGGTAGGGGCTCTGGAACGTGGCCTGCAATGGGAGCCAGGGCCCTTCTCAGTGGGAGGGGCTCCTGGGAGGGAGAGCTCTGGGCTGGCTCTGCTCCCAGCTCTGCCCCTGCCTTACTCTGGGGCTGCCCCAGGTCCCTTTCCCTTATTTCTAAAATGAGCCCCGAGCACTCGCTGACCCCGGGGTCCCTCCCAGGGCCAGTCTGGGATCCCGGCTGCAGCCTAGTCCCGGGCAGAGGAGCATCTCCTGGGGGAAAGGGGGGAAGGAGAGCCCGGCACGCTGGGAGATTTGTACAGGGTTATACAGACAGTGCAGCTCTGACCAGGGGGTAGAGTTGGGAAGAAGTGAGTTCAAATCCAGCTGCAGACACTTCCTGGAGATGTGACTCTGGGCAAGTCATTTAACTTTGTTTTCTCTGTTTCCTCAACTTCAAAATGGAGACCCTGATAGCGCTCACCACCAGGGCTGTTGGGAGGCTCAACTGAGATGCTATTTATAGAGCATAGTGCCTGGTATACAGTAGGTGCTTAATAAATGCTTGTTTCCGAGGGAAGGTTAAATTGATACATGAACACTGCTTAACCTTTGCATAATATCTTAGAAATGGAAAGAATATTAATTTAAAGATCTGGTCGTGGGATCATTCATATATACCTAAAAGAAATAATAGAAGCTGTCTAGTTCAGTCCCTTCATTTTACAGATGAGGAGCTGGAGGCTCAAGGAGGTTGCCCAAAAGATCATATCGCTCATAAGCCTTGGAGGGAAGATTTGAACTCAAGCTCTGGGACTCTTAAGTCAAATTGTTTTTTCAGTCTCTCCCATCTCAGTTCCTAAGTTTATGCCTGCCTTGGAGAAGATGGGACCTCCTTGCATCTTATTCTTCCTCCACCTACCTGTGCCTGTGCAACTACCTGTGTCATTGTCAGGGGAAAGGAACAAATGACACTTTAGCTACCAGGGATAGAACAAGGAAATGTAGGTTTGGAGAAGGCCTGGATGGACTTTCTCTTTCTCAAACTCAATCTGCCCAAGAAAAGGCAATTTACCGACCCATCCAAGGCTTCTCCTTTCTCAAAACTTGCTATTTCTGTCAGAGACATCAACATCCTGCCCAGTAATCCACGATGGCAACCTCAGTGTTCTCTTTAACTCTCCTCTTTCAACTTGCCCATCACCTAATCATTTCTCCCTTGTCTTAGATTACCTGATATTAACATGCATGTGCTTATATATATATTTTTATGTTTGTATCTAAAAGACACATGTTTTAAACACACACACTCATACATGTACATTCATATCTGCCTCTAAATGTCAGTAGTGGGATTTTGGGGAAGACGCACACCCACATATGTCCATATGTACAGATAAAGGACACATTGAATAATACATATACACATATATACATTATACATGTATATGCATATCTATCTTTAAATGTCATTAGTGTGGTTTTGGGAAAGACACACCCATATATGTACACATTTGTATATATATATACACACACATATATGCAGATAAATGACATATTGAATAATATATACATACACATATATACATTATAGATATATACATACATATACACACATGAGATAGAATTCCTCAGATTATACTGTATAGGAAGATCTTGTTAGTTTTGGCCCTAAAAGTCTCAACCAAGAATGATAGATACAGGGATAGAAGACCAAATTCAGACTTTATGTAATGAAAAGAAATTTCTAACCATTAGGGCTAGCCAGATGTAGAATGGATTGTCTCAAGAGGCAGGAGTGGACTCCTTCTCACTGTATGGCTGTAAGCAAAGGCTAAAAGAATATTAGTGTTTTATGGAAGGATTTCTTCTCTGAGTCTGAGTTGCACTCAATGGCTATTAAAGTTCCTTCCACCTCTCAACCCCATGTCTCCTTCCTCTCCTACATCCTACATCCAAGCCCCTCCCTCTCAGTTCTCATATATCAAACCAAGCCTGCAGGGTTGAGGCACAAGGGGCCAAATCACCTTCAGAGGTTCATCCTTTCATGTGGCCGATGAGCTACAGTAAAAGGAGGAAAGTCCCCAGATGCAGGCACAACGAAAGACCAAGGCTCTTTCTGGGGCTGCCTCAGCCCAGCCTCAGACTACCAAGAATGTCCAAAAAAGGGCTTAGGACTAGTTTGTGAAATCTACAGTAAGAAGGCACCTCAGTTGGAGGTAAACAGTGTCTGTCTGTCAGGCAGAGCAGGTGATGTGGCTCAGCGGAGCTGTTAGTGGTCCTGCCTGACCTCCTCCAGCTCTCCTCAGCTCTTGGTCCTCAATCTCCTATCTGCGAGGAGAGGGAAGTCACCCAGCAGCTTCCTTACTCTGTGCTCTTCATGGCTTTCCCTTCTTCTTTGCCCTGTGCCATCCTTATAATTTCCAAGTCCTGAGGGTTTCCCCTCACCCAGTTTAACTTTCTGAACTCCAGTTGAAAGGCCCAGATTATGGGCAAGATCATTTAGGTATTAACCACTCACCTGGGACATGACTGTAAGCAACTGTGAAAATGAAGAACAGGCTCCAAAGCCAGCCCATGAAGTCCAACATGGCTCTATCCTGTGTTCTCTGAGAAATTTCCTCAGTAAATGGTTTAGGCTTTTTCCAGGGGTCTTTTATCTTGGTATCCAGCCGTGTGCCTGCCCAGGACAATCAATTTCAGCCTCCTGCACGTTCCCTGCATTTGCACAGGACACATAAATCTCCACTCATTCAGTCACACTATATGCTAAATAGTGAATGCTTTCCCACTTAGACTCAGCCTATGCTTTACATCCAGCCCAGGAATCCACCAGGAGATGGGAATATCTTGCTCTGACAAGGGGCTCTCCCTCTTCCTCCTTCCTCCTGGAATTCTTCCCCCTCTCCCCAGAGTCCTCGTTTCTATCTTCTCTCTTCCCCTCAGTTAACCAAGTCAGCCTTGGGCTTGAACTGTGTAAACTGGCAGGTGGATGAGTGAGAACTAATCCAACTAACCACCTTTACGTAGGCAGCCCCCTGCTTCACATTCCAGCCACTTCCCCTGGCATCTTGTAGCTACACCAGTGACACTCCTCCCTTTCTTGGTCCATCTCCAACCCAAGTGTCAGAGGCATGGCATGGAATGGAGCACTGAGTCTAGAGTGAGGACTTTTAAGCTTGTCTCAGATATTTAGCAGCTGTGCGATACTGGGCAAGATATTTAAGTTATTTTGGCCTCAGTTTCCTAAACAGTAAAATGTGGATAATAATTAGCATCTATTTCTCAGACTTGTAATATAGCAACTGACACATAGCAGGTACTTAATAGATACTTGTTTCCTTCCTTCCTGCTGTTTTTTTGCTATTGTTCAGGAGACAGTGAAAAACTAGTAATACTCTTGCTATTATTAAAGGCATGGCAGTGTACTATCCTAAGGTTTCCCTTACCATCTCTGTGATTCTCCAGACAAAATCTGTCTTCCATGGCCACTCACTAGATAGTAGATAATATTTGTCTACTCATTTAAAATAAAATCACTATCCATTTAAAATATAAGATGCTTGAGAGTTGGGGCTTTTTCAGTCTTGTATATGTATCATCAGCACAATACCTAATACATAGTAGGTGCTTGAAAAAATCTTTTTCATTCAGTCATTCCAAGCCTTACACAGAATCTCATGATTGGAATGGTTGGTAGAAACTATAGAGCTCAATGAGAATCTCTTCTATACATCAATCATCTTATAAATATTAAATAATTACTCTATACAAGGATTTATGTTAAGCAATTGGGCTACAAAGAAAGGACAAAATTCAGGCCCTAATCAACAAAGACTTTACATTCTGTTGGGGAAGACAGTAAGTATACATAAATACAAAGAAGGTACATTCAGTGTAAAAATAAGTCAACATGAGAGGGAAAGTCATTAGCAGTTATGGGAGAAGGGGCTGGGAAAGGCTTCCTATGGAAGATAGAGAAGTTAGGAGGAAGGGATAAGAAAGAAGTTCACTCCTGGCATGGGGGACATCACTGAAAAGGAATGGAGACAGGAGCTGGGGTTCATGTTCAAAGAAAGCACACCTTTATGTCTGCACTTTTGAATGTATAAGAGTAATATATAATATGTAACAGCTTTATATGCTCCCTGACCAAAAAAAGGGCAGGTGACAGGGAACTGCTGAAGTACTGAGACCAGAGATGATGTTAGTGTTGGGCTGACATGATGAGAATTGCCCTAAAGGATAAAAATCATTCTGGCAGTGGGTGAGGATGGTTTAGAATAGGGAGAAACTAGAGGCAGAAATAAAACTGGAAGGCAGTACAGTTCAGGTGAGAAGAGGTGAGATTTTGAAATATATTGGTCCCAGAATGAACAGAAACAAAGGGATGCTATTAAGAGATGCGGAGAAAGAAATGATAAGATTTGACAACTGATTGGGTATATAGAGTTGTTGAGAAAGAGTAATGGAACATTTTATATTATTGGGCTCTATAAAATGAAGAAATACATGATTTCAAAAACACAAAGTTGAATATGAACTGATGCAGAGTAAAGTAAGCAGAACCAAAGGAACAATTTATAGAGTTGCATCAATATCATTAAAATTAGCAATTTTGTGGAATTTTATAAAATGGTTTTAAATAACAAGGACAGAACCAAAAGAATTTACTGAATAACAAGATCATAACAGAAATAATTTTTACAACTCTATGACCTCTGATCAATAAAATGACCATGCATGATTCAGAACTGATTACAGAAATGTGGGGTTTAGGATGCAAAAATGAAATATATATATATATATATATATGTTTGTGTAAAGCAATGGAAGGAATGTGTTGCTTAACTATACATATTTGTTCCAAGAAATTTGATTTTATTCTCTTTTTCTCCAGTGGTATAAGAGGGAAAATTGATTTCTGTTAATTAAAAAAAAAAAACAAAACCCAGAGAGGTGTGTGTGTACATGTACATTCTATGGATCATCTTATAAAAGGTATGGGATGCTCTTGCAGTTTTAGATGAGGTCAGTGTGGTATTAGTTTTTTTAAAACTCTTTAAATTTATTTCAAGAGATCTTCCATGAAAGGGAGCAATGTATAAATGTCTGAAATGTAAAAATAAAACAAATCAATAAAATTTAAAAAGAAAGACAAAGAGGAATTGAATAGTTTTAGAAAAATGATTCTCCAGTATTCCACAAATTAAATTATTATTGTTCAGTTTCATTGCTCTTTACCCTGCTCATTGTAAGTATCTTGTGGAATTTTGACTGTGATTTTGAGAATGCCATAAATTGTAAATCTAAAATGGCTTGTTAAAGATTTTCAGAGCTGTGGAATATTTTTGCCCATCCTTAATTCTCTCTGCTATAAATAGTTTTCTTCCACAGAAGAGAATCTGAAAGAGCAAACACCCTCATATTTGCTGTTATATTATATATAAAATATCTCTCTCAGATATTTCCAGCCAGCTTTTGTTTGTTTTTTTGACCCAGCCACCTTTTTTTATACCCAGGACAGCTGCATTGTCTGGTCATCTCTCAGCTCCTACTTACAACAAAGCTGTAAGCTTCTTTCCTCTTCTGTTTCTTTCTTTCAAACTATTCCCAGCCAGGGTCCAACATAGTACCTATTATGTCTTCCTTGAGTTTTGTGGTCTTCAAGCTAAATGTCAGTTCACTATTGGGTTGGATTTGGAGCTCATAAGGATCCTTGAGAATCATCCAGTGAAATCCCATCCTTTTATAATGAAGAAACTGAAGTCTGGAGTGGCAAAGTAACTTACTCAAAGCAGGGCTTCTTAAATCTTTTCTACTCTTGACCGTTTTTTCCTTGGAGAAGCTTTTTGCAACTCGTGGTGTTAAGGTATATAAACCAGGTATACAAATCAAACATTTACTGATAAGAAATGATAATTTCACAACCCCCACATTCATTCAGTCATAGTTTAGGTAGCTTTTGTCTAAAGCAAAGCAATTTTTAAGTAACGGGGATTGTTTCTTTTTCATATTAACTGCTTTCTCCAGCAAACCATGCAGTTTTCCTAACCCTGTAGGGAAGGTGTGGGAAAAGTCAGACCATATGATCAAAAAGTCTTTTTCGACCTAAAATTCCAGAAATTTCAAACCTCACTTGGAGGAATTGCTCGGTTATGTGAGCCATAAGGAGATGCTAACTACTGGACACTTACTGGACATATTTGATTTCTTTGTTGAGGACAACTTTTCTGTCTATAAACACAGGAAATGACACATTTTCTACCTATGCATTGAGAGCATCATTTTCCTCCAGAAAGTTGGGTAAGAATTGCCGCAAAACTTCTCCAAGGACAAGCAAAATAGTTAAGAAGCAGAATCAATAGAGACAAGGTTTTCTAGTGTCATTTTCTGGACTAGAGGGGAGCGCCATGGCCTCCAGTGCCTCCATTTAAAGAGGGGGCTCAGGACTGCTTGTTCCCCACCAGCTGCACTGCTTTTGGACCTTGTTTCTAGGTGGGAGTGCACGGATGCCTCTCTCTGGGGTTGGGCAGAGCACGTCCCCGGGAGACTTCCGAAGGATAATCCCGGGGCCCGAGGCTCGCCACAAGTGGAAGGGTAGGGGGCCCAGGAGCGGGGGCTTTCTCTCCACTTATCCTGGGTCTCCGGTCTCGGGAGCCTACGAGGCATCGTGGAGTTGGTTAGGCAAGTATGCCTGGAGGAAAAGGAAAAAGCCTACGGCACCCGATATTCTCGGGTCTTCTCCGATTCAAGTATTAACCTTCTTGGCTTCGGACACCAGAGGAGACCGAATGGCCGAAGAATCTCAGAGCTTCTTGGGGATATCCCAGAGATTTGCGCTCCGTTACCTGCGCTCCTAGTGCGCCGACGCCGCCGTGGCCACCACGGCTCCCCGGGTGCTGCAGCTACTTCCGGGCCTCTGCCACCGCTCCCCGGCCGCTGCACCTGCTCCAGCCGCCACCACCACCGCTCCCCGGCCGCTGCAGCTGCCGCCGCCACCGCCACCACCACCGCTCCCCGGCTGCTGCAGCTACTTCCCGGCCTCTGCCACCGCTCCCCGGCCGCTGCACCTGCTCCAGCCGCCACCACCACCGCTCCCCGGCTGCTGCAGCTACTTCCCGGCCTCTGCCACCGCTCCCCGGCCGCTGCAGCTACTTCCCGCCTCTGCCGCCGCTCCCCGGCTGCTGCAGCTACTTCCCGCCTCTGCCACCGCTCCCCGGCCGCTGCACCTGCTCCAGCCGCCGCCGCCGCCGCCGCTACCTGCCGAAACCTTGTACACTGAATTGCTGAGTCAGACGTGCTTGAAAAGATCTGGAGATTGAAACATCCCTCCCTATTTATTTAAGCCAATCCGAAGGAGTTCACGTCATTACTTTCTCGCCTCTGGGAGGCAGCCTCCAGGAAGGAAATCCCAAGAACTGGTTGGAACTCCCAGAGCTCTCCTCAGTCTCTTTCTTTCAAATATGTTCTTCCTCAGATTGAATGAAAATACCAGTCAATTCTGCTCTGGCCAGAAACCCTGATGATCTTTCTCTTCCATTCATTCATCGTTCATTCGTTTAGATTTTTTGGCACTAGGTGAAAGGTGATACTTTGCCTCAATTGCTACTTAGCCTTAATCACTGCAGGCCATTCTGAGACCAGTTGAAGACCTTAGCTTGAAAAGGCCAATGTCTCCCCTTTGATCCAGAGCCATCTCCGGTCATCCTGATCTGTATCTGGCCACTGGACCCAGATAGCTCTGGAGGGGAAAGTGAGGCAGGTGACTTTGCACAGCCCTCCCTCACTCAAATCCAATTCACCTGCATGTCATGGCGTCACCTCCCTGATGTCATGGTCCTTTCTGAGAAAGAAGGACAAACACAACAGAAACCAAATCGCCCTTCTGCTTGTCCAGGCCACATCCGTCGGCCAAGCTCCTCAGTTTGGAGGGCTCAAAGGTCTTCGGATGGGGGATGGTGCAGATGCTGCCCCTCTAGGATAGACCCTGGTGTCACACCCATGGCAAGCCTGGTCCAGTGTAGAGGGTGACTACACTAATCCACGTTGTACTTTTCTAGCTTGACAATTCCTTTGAGACAGGGTTGAGGTGGTGGTGGAGGGTTTGGGGGGAGGAGAGGAAGATGAAGACAGAGAGGGAGAGAGAGATATGAGCTAATATTCTTCAACTCTAGTATTCTGACTGGATTCTGACAGTGACTCTGGGGCATGACCTTAGGCAGTAGTACTCCACACAAATAGCTTCCTAAACTTTCCCGGACTGGTGTCAAGTGAGGTTGATTATATAATCAACCCATTTATAAACGTTTATTAATATATATATATAATACTTAATATATGCCAGGCAACATATTAGGATGAAATTGAAACAGCCCTTCTTTTTGAGCTTTCCATTCTGAGACAGAATGCATATTTGTTAAGTGCTTTATATGTGCATACAGAAGACAAGCACAACAAATATAAGGTAGTTTTTTGGTAAGGAAAGCCCTAGTAGCTGGAAGGTGGTAGATAATGTAGAAGGTGACACTTAAACAGTCTTGAAGGTTAACAGGGATTCAAGGAGATAGAAGTGAAGACAATATTCCAGGTGTAGAGAACAGACATTGTAAGGCATGAAGCCATGTGGAATATTGTGTATGAGCAACAGTAAGAAGGTTGGTTAGACTGGACTCCAAAATATGTGTGTGGCAGGGTAGGGTGCATAAGAAAGTGTAAAGTTTGGTTGAATTGAGGTTGTGAAGAGCTTTAATTCTAGATTTAATAGGGAGTCTAATGGAGTTTATAGAATAGAGGGCTTGGTTACAAGTTGAGCTTGAGGGCATCTAAGTGGTGCAGTGAAAAGAGTCAGGAGTTTCAATATGGCCTCAGACACTTATTAGCTCTGTGCCCCTGGGAAAGTCACTTTACCCTGTCTGCCTCAGTTTCCTCATCTGTCAAATGCTGGAAAAGGAAATGGCAAACTATTGCAATATCTTTGCTAAGAAAACCTCAAATGTGGCCAGGAGGAGTTGGACAGGATTGGAAAATGACTGAAGAATCAACACCAAGGTCAGATCTGGGGTTTGGGAAAACCACTTAGGCAAGTGAAAGATGGATTGGAGTGATGAGAGGCTCAATACAGGGAGACCAGTTAGGAAGCTACTAAAGAATCCAGACAGGAACTGATGAGGGCCTGAACTAGTGGCATAATTGAAGAAGGGGTGGGGTTAGAAGTTGTAGAGATAGGTTAAGATTTGGCAACCTATTGAATATTTTTGATGAATGAGAGTAATGAATGGAGGATGACATCCAGATTGCCATTGGAGTGCCAAGAATTAAGCTGATACCCTTGACAGTAATAGAAAATAGAAAAAAGGGTCAATTTTTTGGGAAGGAAATGACTTCTATTTTGGACATGTTGCTCTAATACCCAATAAGCAGCTAGTGATGTGGAACTGAAGGTAAAGAGAGAGACTAGATATAAGTATCTATATGTAGGAAGCATTTTCATAGAGATACTTAAATCCATTAGAGTTAAGGAGGTCAATTAGTGAGAGAGTACAGAGAGAAAAGAGGACCCTGGAGAGAGTTTTGAGGACATATATAGAAGGATATATTAATGAGGATATCCCAAAGGAAAATGAGGAAGGGTTTGACAGATTGGAAGCAAAACCAAGAGACAGCAATGTCATGAAAATCTAGAAAAAAATTGCCTTTTCTTTGTCTCCCTAGCAATTAGCAAAGTTCCTGGCAAGTGGTAAATGCTTATTGTTGACTTGATTTGAGAAGAGCATCCAACATGTCAAGGCATTTAGTTGACATGTAGCAGACAGGTCAAGGAAGTGAAGAATGATGAAAAGCTATCTGGTTGTCAACTAAGAAATCATTAGGGAGATTGGGGAGAGTATTTTCAATTCATGATATGGTCAGAAGGCTGATCACAAAGGATTGAGAAGTTAGTGAGAGGAGAGGAAATAGAGGTAATTACTATAGAAAACATATCCTAGGCATTTGTCTTAGAAAGGGAGAAGAGATTGAGAATGATAGCTAGAAGGAATGGTTGTATTTACTGTGAATTTAAGGATGAAGGATGCCCTCTGGGACCCTAAAGAGTTGATGTAGCTAGTTTGACTCTGGCATAGTGATTTAAAAGGGTACTATCTGTATGAACATATAAAAAGGAGAAATGAAAGTTAATCTCAGAGGGAAGTCTTTAGAAATAGGGAGAGTGTGTATACAGAAAGTGGCATTTGATTTGAGATTGGAAGGAGGTCACAGAAGCAAGGAGGTGGAGATGAAGAGGGAGAGCATTGGAAACATGGAAAGCCACTTGAAATAGCATTGTGTGCAAAGAACAGCAAGGTCAATGACATTGGATTCTGAAGTACTCAGAAGAGAGTCAAACAGAGAAACAAGTATGCAAAGTTGGTGATAATACAAAACCACTGCAGATTACTGAGTAGGAGGATGACATGGGCAGACTTGCACTTTAGGAAAATACCCCAAAGAGGTCAGGAAGTGTTGGATGTGACTATAATTGAACAACAATAATAGCAACAAAAATATGTATTTTTAAAATTAATTTTTTAATTGAAATTTCTTTCTGTGGTATTTTGATACATATTACATACATATAGAAGTTTATATTTGAGATTTTAGAAAGAAAATTGTTTCTACCATAATATTTTTTCTCACAAAACTTATTTACATATTTAAAATTATTATAGCTTTTTATTGACAAAACATATGCATGGGTAATTTTTCAACATTGACCCTTGCAAACACTTCTGTTCCAACTTTTCCCCTCCTTCCTTCCACCCCTTCCCCTAGATGACAGGCAGTACCATACATGTTAAACATGTTAAAGTATATGTTAAATACAATATATGTGTATATTTATTTTTACAGATTTATACAGTTCTCTTGTTGCACAAGAAAAATTGGATTTAGAAAGGTAAAAATAATCTGGGAAAAAAAACAAAAATGCAAGCAAACAACAACAGAAAGAGTGCAAATGCTGTGGTGTGGTCCACCCTCATTTCCCAGTGTTCTTTCGCTGGGTGTAGCTGGTTCTGTTCATCACTGATCAATTGGAACGGAATTGGATCCTCTCATTGCCAAAGATAGCCACTTCCATCAGAATTGATCCTCATATAGTTTTGCTGCTCATTTCATTTAGCATCAGTTCATGTAAGTCTCTCCAAACCTCTCTGTATTCATCCTGCTGGTCATTTCTTACAGAACAATAATATTCCATAACATTCATATACCATAATTTACTCAGCCATTCTCCAATTGATGGACATCCATTCAATTTCCAGTTTCTAGCCACTACAAAAAGGGCTGCCACAAACATTTTTGCATATTTGAGTCCCTTTCCCTTCTTTAATATCTCTTTGGGATATAAGCCCAGTATTAACACTTCTGGATCAAAGGGTATACACAGTTTGATAACTTTTTGAGCATAGTTCCAAATTGCTCTCCAGAATAGTTGGATCTGTTCACAACTCCACCAACAATGCACCAATGTCCCAGTTTTCCCACATCCCCTGCAACATTCGTCATTATCTTTTCCTGTCATCTTAGCCAAACTGAGAGGTGTTTAATGGTATTTCAAAGTTGTCTTAATTTGCATTTCTTTGCTCAATAATGATTTGGAACATCTTTTCATATGAGTAGAAATAATTTCAATTTCATCATCTGAAAATTGTCTGTTCATATCCTTTGACCATTTACCAATTGGAGAATGGCTTGATTTCTTATAAATTAGAGTCAATTCTCTATGTATTTTGGAAATGAGGCCTTTATCAGAACCTTTCACTGTAAAGTAAAACTGTAAAAACTAGCAAAAAAAAAAAACCCTTAAACTGTAAAAAAAAAAAAGTTTATTGCTTCCCTTCTAATTTTTTCTGCATTAGTTTTGTTTGTACAAAAGCTTTTTAATTTGATATAATCAAAATTTTCTATTTTATGATCAATAATGATCTCTAGTTTTACTTTGGTCACAAGTTTCTTCCTCCTCCACAATTCTGAGAGGTAAACTATTCTGTGTTCTAACTTATTTACAATCTCATTCTTTATGTCTAAATCATGAACCCATTTTGATATTATCTTGGTGTACGGTGTTAAGTGTGGGTCAATGCCTAGTTTCTGCCATGCTAATTTCCAATTTTCCGAGCAGTTTTTGTCTAATAGTGCATTCTTCTCCAAAAGTTGGGGTTTTTGGGTTTTCCTAACGCTAGATTGCTATAGTTGACTATTCTGTCTTGTGAACCTAACCTACTCCACTGATCAACTAGTCTATTTCTTAGCCAATACCAAATGGCTTTGGTGACCACTGCTTTATAATATAGTTTTAGATCAGGTACAGCTAGGCCACCTTCATTTGATAAAATTAATTTTTAATAATAGTTTTTAACAATTTAATAATAGCAGAGATAGTTTTCAACATTCACCCTTGAAAAACCTTGTGTTCCAAAATTTTCTCCCTCCCTTACTTGCACCCTCCTCCCCTAGACAGTAAGTAATCCTATATAAATTGAACATGTGCAGTTCTTCTAAGCATATTTCCATGGTTATCATGCTACACAAGAAAAATCAGATCAAAAAGGGAAAAAATGAGAAAGAAAAAAAGCAGGCAAACAACAACAGAGGTGAAAATACTATGCTATGATCACAAGTCTATTGGAATTGGCCTGAATCACCTCATTGTTGAAAAGAGCCAAGTCCATCAGAATTGATCATCACATAATCTTATTGCTGTGTACAAGATTCTCTTGGTTCCACTCACTTCACTTAGCATCAGTTCATGTAAATCTCTCTCCAGGTCTTTCTGAAATCATCCTGCTGATTGTTTCTTATAGAAAAATAATATTCCATAATATACATATACCATAACTTATTCAGTCATTCCCCAAGTGATGGGCATCCACTCAGTTTTCAATTCCTTGCCACTACAAAAAAGGCTGCTACAAACATTTTTGCACATATGGGTCCTTTTCTCTTTTTTATGATCTCTTTGGGATACAGACCCAGTAGGGACACTGCTGGATCAAAGAGTATGCACAGGTTGATAACCCTTTGGGCATAACTTCAAATTGCTTTCCAGAACGATTAGATCAATTCACAACTCCACTCACAATATATTAGTATCCCAGTTTTCCCACATCTCCTCCAACATTTATCATTCTCTTTTCCTGTCATCTTAGCCAATCTGAGAGGTATGTAGTAGTATCTCAGAATTGTTTTAATTTTCATTTCTCTAATCAATAGTGACTTAGAGCATTTTTCTTTTTAAAGCTTTTTATTTTCAAAACATTGATTCTTTCATAGCCTTGTGTTTCAGATTCAGTTTTCTTCTCCCTCCCTCCCCCTCCCCCCCTGCCCTTCTCCTAGATGGCAAGCAATCCAATATATGTTAAACATATATGTATAGATATATGTATATACATATTTATATCTATATATGTTATCCTAAAGTATATGTTAAATCCAATATGTATAAACATATTTATACAATTCCCTTGCTGCACAAGAAAAATCAGATTAAAAAAGAAAGTAAATGAGTAAGAAAACAAAATGCAAGCGAACAACAACAAACAGAGTGAGAATGTTATATTGTGATCCACATTCAGTTTTCACAGTCCTTTCTCTGGGTGGACTTGGCTCTCTTTCTCACAGGATCACTGGAACTGGCATCAGTCATCTCATTGTTGGAAAGAGTCACGTTCATCCAGAATTGATTGTTGTATAATATTGTTGTTGCCATGTAAAATGATCTCCTGGTTTTGCTCATCTCACTTAGCATCAGTTCATGTAGGTCTCTCCAAGCCTCTTTAAAATCCTCCTCCTGATCATTTCTTACAGAAAAATAATATTCCATAACATTCATATACCATAACTTGTTCAGCTATTTCCCAACTGATGAGCATCCACTCAGTTTCCAGTTTTTTGCCACTATAAAAAGGGCTGCCACAAACAATTTTGCACATGTGGGTCCCTATCCTTCCTTTAGGATCTCTTTGGGGTATAGACCAAATAGAAACATTGCTGGATCAAAGGGTATGCACAGTTTGATAACTTTTTGAGCATAGTTTCTTTCTTTTAAAAAAATATTGTCAATTATTTTATTTTATTTTTAAAAATTGTAACTTTTTATTGACAGTACATATGCATGGGTAATTTTTTACAACATTATCCCTTGCACTCACTTCTGTTCCAACTTTTCCTTTCTCTCCCTCCACCCCCTCCCCTAGATGGCAAGCAATCTTATACATGTTAAATATGTTACAATATATCCTACTTACAATATATGTGTGCAGAACCGAACAGTTCTCTTATTGCATAGGAAGAATTGGATTCAGAAGGTAAAAATAACCTGGGAAGAAAAACAAAAATGCAAACAGTTTACACTCATTTCCCAGTGTTCTTTCTTTGGGTGTAGCTGCTTCTGTCCATCATTGATCAGTTGAAACTGAGTTAGATCTCTTTGTTGAAGAAATCCACTTCCATCTGAATACATCCTCATACAGTATCATTGTTGAAGTATATAATGATCTCCTGGTTCTGCTCATTTTCACTTAGCATCAGTTCATGTAAATGTCTCCAATCCTTTCTGTATTCATCCTGCTGGTCATTTCTTACAGAACAATAATATTCCATAACATTCATATACCACAATTTACCCAACCATTCTCCAATTGATGGGCATCCATTCATTTTCCAGCTTCTAGCCACTACAAACAGGGCCACATTTTGGCACATACAGGTCCATTTCCCTTTTTTAGTATTTCTTTGGTATATAAGCCCAGTAGTAACACTGTTGGATCAAAGAGTATGTACAGTTTGATCACTTTTTGGGCATAATTCCAAATTGTTGAGCATAGTTTCAAATGGCTCTCTAGAATGGTTAGATCTGTTCACAGTTCCACCAACAATGTATTATTAACCCCGTTTTTTCACATTCCCTCCAATATTTGTCATTATCTTTTCCTGTCATCTTAGTCAATCTGAGAGGTGTGTAGTGGTATCTCAGCATTATCTTAATTTGCATTTCTCTGATCAATAGTGATTTAGAACACCTTCTCACATGATTAAAAATGTTTTTTTAATCTGAAAATTGACTTTGTATTCTTTGACCATATATCAATGGGAGAATGGCTTGAATTCTTATAAATTTGAGTCAATTCTCTATATATTTAATAAATGAGGCCTTTATCAGAACCTATAACTATAAAAATGTTTTCTCAGTTTATTGTTTCTCTTCTAATCTTGTTTGCATTAGTTTTATTTGTACAAAGACTTTTTAACTTAATATAATCAAAATTATTTATCTAGTGTTCAATTACGAGTTCCAGGTCTTCTTTGGACACAGATTTCTTCTTTCTCCACAGATCTGAGAGCTAAACTATCCTATGTTCTTCTAATTTGTTTATAATATGACTCTTTATGTCTAAATCATGAACCCATTTAGATCTTATCTTGGTATGTGGTGTTAGGTATGGGTCAAGTCCTAATTTCTTCCATACTAGTTTCCAATTTTCCCTGCAGTTTTTGCTAAATAGTGAGTTCTTATCCCAAAAGCTGGGATCTTTGGGTTTGTCAAGTACTAGATTCCTATAGTTACTATTTTGTCTTGTGATCCTAACCTATTCCACTGATCCACTCTATTTCTTGGCCAGTACAAAACGATTTTGATGACTTCTACTTTATAATATAGTTTTAGGTCTGGCACAGTGAGGCCACTTTCATTTGTATTTTTTTCATGAATTCCCTTGAAATTCTTGACCCTTTGTTCTTCCAGATGAACTTTATCATTATTTTTTCTAGCTCTGTAAAATAATTTTTGGGAGTATGATTGGTATGGCATTAAATAAGTAGATTAATTTAGGTAGTATTGTCATTTTTATTATATTTGCTTGGCCTATCCAAGAGCACTTGATATTTTTCCAAGATCTGACTTTATTTGTGTGGAAAGTGTTTTGTAGTTGTGTTCATATAGTTCCTAACTTGGCAGATAAGATTCCTAAATATTTTATACTATCAACAATTATTTTGAATGGAATTTCTTTTTTGTATCTCTTGCTACTGGACTTTGTGTTAGTAATATATAAAAATGCTGATGATTTATGTGGATTTATTTTGTATCCTGCAACCTTGCTAAAGCTGTGAATTGTTTCTAGTAGTTTTTTAGTTGATTCTCTAGGGTTCTCTAACTATATCATCTGCAGAGAGTGATAATCTGGTTTCCTCATGACCTACTCTAATTCCTTTAATCTCATTTTCTTCTCCTATTGCCAAAGCTAACATTTCTATATTTCAATATATTAATAATATTGAATGCCAATGGTGATAGTGGGCAGCCTTGCTTTATTCCTGATTTTATTGGAAATGGTTCTAGTTTGTCCCCATTACATATGATGCTTGCTGATGGTTTTAAATAGATGCTACTGATCATTTTAAGGATAAGTCCATTTATTCCTATACTCTCTAGTGTTTTTAGTAGGAATAGGTGTTGGATTTCATCAAATGTTTTTCTGCATCTATTGAGATAATCATATGTTTTTTGTTAATTTGATTATTGATATAGTCAATTATGCTAATAGGTTTCCTAATATTGAATCAGCCCTACATTCCTGGTATAAATCCTACTTGGTCATAATGTATTATCTGGGGGATCACTTTATGTAATCTCTTTGCTAATATTTTATTTAAGATTTTTGTATCAATATCCATTAGGGAGATTGTTCTATCATTTTCTTTCTCTGTTTTCTTCTTAGCTGGTTTAGCTATCAGCACTATAACTGTGTCATAAAAGGAATTTGGTAAAACTCCTTCTTTCCCTAATTTTTTCAAATAGTTTATATAGTATTGGAATTAATTGTTCCTTGAATGTTTGGTAGAATTCACATGTAAATCCATCCGGCCCTGGGGATTTTTTCTTAGGGAGTTGATTAATTAATAGCTTGTTCTATTTCTTTTTCTAAAAAAGGACTATTTAAATAATTTATTTCCTCTTCTGTTAACCTGGGCAATCTATATTTTGGTCTATAGTCTTCTATTTCATTTAGATTATCAAATTTATTGGCATATAGTTGGGCAAAATAACTCCTAATTATTGCTCTAATTTCCTTTTCATTGATTGAAAGTTCTCCCTTTTCATTTTTGAGACTAACAATTTGATTTTCTTCTTTCCTTTTTCTAATCAAATTAACTAAAGATTTATCTATTTTGTTTTTTTATAAAATAAATTTCTAGTTTTATTTATTAATTTGATAGTTTTCTTACTTTCAGTTTTATTAATCTTCCCTTTTATTTTCAGAATTTCAAATTTGGTATTTAATGAAGGGTTTTTAATTTGTTCTTTTTTTAGCTTTTTTTTTTTTTCCTGAGGCAATTGGGGTTAAGTTACTTGCCCAAGGTCCCACAGCCAGGAAGTGTTAAGTGTCTGAGGTCAGATGTGAACTCAGGTTCTCCTGATTTCAGGGCTGGTGTTCTATCCACTGCATCACCTATCTGCTGCCTTTTTCTAGCTTTTTTGGTTGTAAGCCTGATCTTCTCTTTCTCTATTTTATGCAAATCAGCATCTAGAGATATAAAATGTTCCCTGATAATTGCTTTGGCTGCATTCCACAAATTTTGGTATGTTGTCTCATTGTCATTCTCTTGGATGAAGTTGTTGATTGTGTCTATGATTTGTTGTTCACCAATTATGCTTTAGGACAGAGCATTTTTTCATAGGACTAGAAATAGTGCTAATTTCTTTGTCTTAAAACTGTCTCTTTATGTCCTTTGACCATCTATCAATTAGAGAATGGCTTATATTCTTATAAATTTGATGCTTCCATTTTGATACCTGAACAGTGAAATATTATAACAAGGGGAGGAAACTTGGGCATATTTTTGCTGCCAGCACAGTAGTACCTCCTGTGTGAGTGAACCACATGACAGAGTTACAGATGGGCCCCAAAACACAGTTTTGAGCCATTTTATTCCTTTTCTAGTTCCATCCTTATACCTAGAGAGAAGAAATGGTCACATTCTGGACAGGTAGTGTTGGTTGACTGGTTTGCTGGATGATTCCAGATGTCCATGTCTTTAAGGCATTCCGGTCCTTTCCACAAAGGAGACACTCATCGGGATCAGACATCCTGCCAGGGAGTTGGCAACATATCCAGCAGTTTGTTCAATTGTGCTGTTCAGCCACAGAAGCAGCCCATTGTGGAAACACATTGCGGCCATTGGAGATCAACCAGAAGGGGTGAAATTACATTTGTTTAGAAGGTACGAGGAGAGCTTGGATTTACCTTCTTTCATCATGATATAGTTTCCCTTGAACTTGAAGTAAAGTATTTTGGCTGGCACTGGCATTTTGACAGGTGAGGCAAAGCACACATTTTGCCCAAAGTGGGTGGGGGGAAGGGCTTGGCAGCAAAACAGAGCAGGACTATAGAACTATAACATCTATTTGTCTTTGGTTGGTCCAGGCTCCTTGCTATGAGTGATATGATAAAGTTGACCCTGCCTTTAAAAGTATCAAAGGATACCAAACCAGAGCTAAAAGGTCTTCTGTGGGATGCTCCAGGCCATTCACCCAGGGGAATAGACTACTTCAGGTCCCATTGTAACACACCCATTCCTGAAGGGGTGTGTTCCCAGTGTGCCTTCTTAGATTGAGCCAAATAAGGTACAATGGCAGAGGCATTTAATTGGTGGGATTACCTGAACAGTCATGGGCATTTCAGACAGCGACCCCCAAAAGTCATAAGGCTGCAGGCCTGATAAGGATTCATTAATGACCCTAAGGGGTAGAAGTGGCACTTTTGCCCAGCCCCCCATAATGTTACTATCTATTAGCACATTTATCTGAGCTTTAAGACCCCATTCTTGACCTCTACCAGACCAGCTGCCACTTCCCCATTATACTCATCAGCCAATTGTTGTGCATTATGATTCATAAGTGTTGTTTGCTGGGGAATGCTTGCATGATACTTGTTACTGTATCCATGCATAGTAGGGAATACCTGAACCCTCACTTTTGATCAGGGGTCCCATATAAATGACCTGCCATGTCTTTACTGGTTCAGTGCCTTGATGGATGTGTGCAGAGACAAGGTATTCACCATGGCCTTTGGCTAGCACACTCCAGACATTGGATAACTGCTATCTTCGTGTCCCTTTCCATAAAGGGCACCCTCCGAGAGTTGGCTATTTTCAAGACAATTGCAGCTCCTCTGTGGGCATTTTTACAATGGACCGAAGTGGTTATATCAGTTGTTTTCCTACACATTGCTACAAGTACCTTAGCAAAGGTATCTTTCTTGGTATTCCCTGGGTGGTATCACTTCACTGTATGCCAGGACATGAAATACTGTTAATTGGATTTGGGGTTCCTTAGCCACACCCACACATCTTATCAAATGCCATAAAAAACCAAACTGTTGCCAGCTCCTTGTGTTCAGGATGACCTGCCTTCCCTGGTAGGTGATTCCTTTGTAGGAAAGGACTAGAATGCCTTTTGAAGACATGGACATCTGGAATCACCCAGCAAACAGAGCAGTCAGCCAACACTGCCAGTCTCGAGCACGGCCATTTCTTCTCTCTGAATATGAGCAAGTAGTATTTGCCTACTACAGAATATTCTTTATGCTATAGACCCATCTACATAGTTAAGTCTCTCCTGACAGTAGAGGTAGGTGTCTGCCTCTTACCAAATGCCATAGTTCATTGAACACAACTCTCCACGCTGTCAACAATTCTGCATACCCAGTCCCATGGCATCAGCGGCAGGTCCCATTGCCACTGATGACCAGGTGCTTTAACTTGTGAGAGGTTAGGAAGTTGTTCAATGGTTGTTCTGCATGGGTCCATATGTGTAACAGATTCCCAATTGTTGGTGATAAGTTCAGGTGACAAAAGACTATGTGACAAGTGACTTCTTTGCTGGAGGTAGGCCTGCCATTTTGTCAAGATAGGTGTGCTACAGCTGATTGTGATTTTGCAAATACTTTATCTACCCCTCCATGGGATACGTGAAAAGCATTGGTGACTCATGTACCACCTGTGAGTGGCTCTACTTGTTGCAGGTAAAGGTATACTGCCAATAATTGGTTTATTTATTTTTTAATTTTTGGAATAAAATAAGCATTTCCATAACAAAGTAAAATTAAAAAAAATATAGTTGCATATGAAAGCGCAAATTCACTGTGTAGAACTTGCTGTTTCTTTTTAATACATAGGAAAGCTACCATATAAATTTCCCTTTTCTTCTGTTTTTTTCTTTCTTTCCTTCATCCTCACCTCAGAGATAGCTACCATTAGACAAAAGTTATTATATATATATGTGTAAAATTATTCTATACATACTTCCATTATTAGTTCTTTCTCTGGTTGCAGATAGAATCTTTCTTCATATGTTCTTTATAATTAGTTTGGGTTTTTACAATAGTGAAAATGACTTATTCACTCAAAGTCATTCTTCAAACACTATTGTGTTACTGTATAAATAATTATTGTAATTGACAATTGCTTTTCAAAAGGGGTGTATCTGGTCTGTGCTCCTTTCCATAATTGAGACCAAAATCCTAAGGGCAAGTGGCCTTGCTTTTGCAATAGGCTCCATTTTACTCCTTCCCAAATGATTAAGACTTCTAGACTGAAGGGGTTTCTTTCTGTAAGATTTCTTGAACTTTCATTTGTTGTTACCAACACTTTAGCTTTTTCAAAGGCTTGTTGTTGTTGTTCTTTTTATCTCTCCCATCTGATCTTTCATAATTAGCTGAGATAGGGTCTCCTAACATTGAGCCAAAAGGGTATAAATGTCCTCCAATATCCTAACTGCCACATGAATACCTGTATCTCTTTTACTGTGGTGGGGAGAAGATAGGTTTGTTTTTATCATTTACCATACTGCTTTTGGTATGATTCTTGTCTTGTCCAACCATACAATTCCGAAGAATTTCACAGAATTACCAGGTCCTTGGGTTTTAGCCAAATTCAATATCCATCTCCTTTTTTAAAAAAAATATTTTATTTTATTTAATAATAACTTTATATTGACAGAATCCATGCCAGGGTAATTTTTTTTACAACATTATCCCTTGCACTCATTTCTGTTCTGATTTTTCCCCTCCCTCTCTCCACCCCTTCCCCCTGATAGCAAGCAGTCCTATATATGTTAGATATGTTGCAGTATATCCTAGATACAATATATGTTTGCAGCACTGAACAGTTCTTTTGTTGCACAGGGAGAATTGGATTCAGAAGGTAAAAATAACCCGGGAAGAAAAACAAAAATGCAGATAGTTCACATTCGTTTCCCAGTGTTCTTTCTTTGGGCGTAGCTGCTTCTGTCCATTATTTATCAATTGAAACTCAGTTAGGTCTCTTTGTCAAAGAAATCCACTTCCATCAGAATACATCCTCATACAATATCGTTGTCAAAGTGTATAATGATCTCCTGGTTCTGCTCATTTCACTTAGCATCAGTTCATGTAAGTCTCGCCAGTCCTCTCTGTGTTCATCCTGCTGGTCATTTCTTATAGAACAATAATATTCCATAACATTCATATACCACAATTTACCCAGCCTTTCTCCAATTGATGGGCATCCATTCATTTTCCAGTTTCTAGCCACTACAAACAGGGCTGCCACAAACATTTTGGCACATACAGGTCCCTTTCCCTTCTTTAGTATTTCTTTGGGATATAAGCCCAATAGAAACACTGCTGGATCAAAGGGTATGCACAATTTGATAACTTTTTGGGCATGATTCCAGATTGCTCTCCAGAATGGTTGGATTCGTTCACAACTCCACCAACAATGCATCAGTGTCCCAGTTTTCCTGCATCCCCTCCAACATTTGTCACTATCTTTTCCTGTCATCTTAGCCAATCTGACAGGTGTGTAGTGGTATCTCAGAGTTGTCTTAATTTGCATTTCTCTGATCAATAATGATTTGGAATACTCTTTCATATGAGTGGTAATAGTTTCAATTTCATCCTCTGAAAATTGTCTGTTCATATCCTTTGACCATTTATCAATTGGAGAATGGCTTGATTTCTTATAAATTTGAGTCAGTTCTCTATATATTTTGGAAATGAGGCCTTTATCAGAACCTTTAACTGTGAAGATGTTTTCCCAGTTTGTTGCTTCCCTTCTAATCTTGTTTGCATTAGTTTTGTTTGTACAAAGGCTTTTTAATTTGATGTAATCAAAATTTTCTATTTTGTGATCAGTAATGGTCTCTAATTCATCTTTGGTCACAAATTTCTTTCTCCACAAGTCTGAGAGATAAACTATCCTATGTTCCTCTAATTTATTTATAACCTCTTTCTTTATGCCTAGGTCATGGACCCATTTTGATCTTATCTTGGTATATGGTGTTAAGTGTGGGCCCATGCCTAATTTCTGCCATACTAATTTCCAGTTATCCCAGCAGTTTTTTTTTTTTATCAAATAATGAATTCTTATCCCAAAAGTTTGGATCTTTGGGTTTGTCAAACACTAGATTGCTATAGTTGACTATTCTGTCTTGTGAACCTAACCTTTTCCACTGATCAACTAATCCATTTCTTAGCCAATACCAAATGGTTTTGGTGACTGCTGCTTTATAATATAATTTTAGATCAGGTACAGCTAGGCCACCTTCATTTGATTTTTTTTTCATTAATTCCCTTGAGATTCTCGACTTTTTATTGTTCCATATGAATTTTGTTGTTATTTTTTCTAGATCATTAAAATATTTTCTTGGAAGTCTGATTGGTATAACACTAAATAAATAGATTAGTTTAGGGAGTATTGTCATCTTTATTATATTCGCTCAGCCTATCCAAGAACACTTAATATTTTTCCAATTATTTAAGTCTGACTTAATTTGTGTGGAGACTTTTTTGTAATTTTGCTCATATAATTCCTGACTTTCCTTTGGTAGATAGATTCCCAAATATTTTATGCTATCAACAGTTATTCTGAATGGAATTTCTCTTTGTATCTCTTGCTGTTGGGTTTTGTTGGTGATGTATAAAAATGCTGAGGATTTATGGGGATTTATTTTGTAGCCAGCTACTTTGCTAAAATTATGAATTATTTCTAATAGCTTTTTAGTAGAATCTCTGGGGTTCTCTAGGTATACCATCATATCATCTGCAAAGAGTGATAGTTTGGTTTCCTCATTGCCTACTCTAATTCCTTTAATATCTTTCTCGACTCTTATTGCTGAGGCTAGTGTTTCTAATACGATATTAAATAATAATGGTAATAGTGGGCAACCTTGCTTCACTCCAGATCTTACTGGGAAAGGTTCCAGTTTTTCCCCATTGCATATGATGCTTACTGTCCATCTCCTTTCTTGAAGAGGTTCTATCAAGACTTGCACTGTGTCCTGCAGGAGAGAAATAGGGAAGTCTTCCAAAAGAAATGAGATAGAATGGATTCTAAAGTACATGGGGAGAGCCTGGCTCTGGCATAGAGAAGAGTCAACTTTTCATTAGAAACTGGAGCAAAAAGAGTATAAAGAATGAAAGATTAGAGTTCTGAGGTGTGATGGAACTTGGGATAAGAGGACTTTTTTTCTCCATGAAGTAAGAGATCAAGTCTCTCCTAAGAAAGAGAAGAAAGGATATGGTAAAGGAAACTTGAGGACAAAGGAAAAAATTTGGAATAGCTACTGCAGAAAGCATTCTGCTAGAGAATTAATAAAAAAAATAACAAGATTGCCAGGTGCATTGAGGAACAAGTGGAGATTAGACAACAAAAAAGTTGTAGTGAAACCAATCAGCTCCTGTTTTTGATTTAAAAAATGCTTTATATAAATATATTTTAAAAATCACTTTCATTTGTCAATAGTTACCACACACCTTTAGAAATAAAAGTAATGCTTTTAACCAAGATGTACAATTACAAAAAATTAACTAACATCCTTAATGTGGCACAGTGAATGCTTCATACCATATGCCTCATCCTACAGGTGAAATCCTCAAATTATCATTCTTTTTCCTTCCATGATTATGGTCATTTTTCTCATTGTTCTTTGGTCCTCCTTACTTCTCTCTTTATCAATTCTTAAAAATCTCTCTAAGTTTTGCAGAATTATTCAGTTTTTGTTTTTTTGGAGTATTCATGTTTCATTATATCCAGGTACTAAAATTTCTTCAGTCCTTCCACAATTGATGAGAAGTCATTTTCTTTCCATATTTTTGTAGGCACATATTTTTGTATTATAAACATTCCAGTACCTATAGGATTTTTTCCTCTGTCTTTTACCTCCTTGGCAACACATGCAGTAATACCATCTCTAAATCTATGGATGTGAATTGTTCACACATATTCCCAGAGGAGTTAAAAATTACTTTTCAGAGTGATTGGAGAAATTCACACTTTAGACAAAAGGATATCAGTATGTGTGTCTTCACATATAACCTGATTTCCAGAATTTCTATAGCAGCATTCAGCAGTACCTGAAAAGAGATGGAATTGGACTAATTAAGGCTCAAGATTGATCAAGGCTGGTGACTGGCAAAGAGGGAACAGTTTTAAAGGAAGCTCATCTAGCATGGCTGAACTAGTGGACAGTAGTCAGGACTGTGAAAGGAAAAATGTGTAACCAGAGAAGAGTCAGTAGACATAGAGATCAGGAAGGGCTGGGAGGACTCAGGACAGACAACAGGTTTAGAAGAAATGAGTTAGAGTGCAAGATTGATTATAGGCCTATTGATATAGGTCAGGAAAAGGTTATTTTGAAATTTTGGATAAGGATAAAGATGAGTTCTAGGATAGACCAAGAGTTTCCCTTGCTGAGGTCATTTTGATAATGCTCAAAATCTGTTTTTTTAAATATACATTTTGAGTACTTTTCTAAAGGATTTCCCTTGTAACAGTAACAACTGCTTTGCCACCACAAAATAAGGATCATAGAATTTTCCCATGTGACTTCCAGCTGAGACATTTTGTGAGAAATTAATTATTTCTATCTTTCAATAATTTCTCCTCCTCATCCAGAAACCAAGGAATGTAGGAAATCTCTCTTAAAGATTACCCCAGACCAAGATTCTATGTTTGGGCTAATAGGGATATCTCAGCTCAGACAGGTCTAGGAAAATGTTGATTCTCCCTTTATTTCAAGACAGGTAGTATAGAAATTGGTGTCTCTTTGATCGGGATTTGGGTAACTTAAGGCTTGTACCCCAGCTCCCTCATTTTAATATAGTCCATCTCCCATCATGTTAAGCAATCAGAGTAGACTGGAACCCCTCAGAAGCACCAACTCTTCTAAAGACATATATACTATGAACCTTCACCATGCAGGGGTTTTGGTCTAAGAGAGCCAAATGATGATCCTTTCATTAATATGTACTGGCCTGATTAATAAAATGATTAAATTACTCAGAAACCATGTCTATGCCATTTTAATTATCACATTTCCATATCTATTGTCTTCACCATTAGAATGTGACCTTCTTGAAGCACAGAATGTTATAACCGAAGAAATTAGCATCAATTTTTGTTTTGCACAATGTAAGTACTTATTAAATGTCTCTGTCAGTCAAATTATAAAGTTATAATCATTGCTTTGGATGAGTGAGGTGCATAAAGATACAGGTCCTGTGAATTTCAAAGGCTGACAAATGGTTAGGTCCTGGTGTTTGGGTAAAAGTATGGCCCATTGAATGGCAGGGATTGTTTCATTTTTGACTTTATATCCCTGATGTCATTCACAGTGCCTAGTAGATGGGAGATGCTTGACTGTTTTGAGGCTATATCAACTAGCGTAGCTAGAGGGAGCATTGGATAGAGCACTGGGCCTAAGTCAAGAAGACTCATTTTCCTGAGGTCAAATCTGGCCTCAAATTTTTATTAGCTGTGTAATTCTGGGCAATTTCACCCTGTTTGTCTCAGTTTCCTCATCTGTAAAGATGAGTTAGAAAAGAAAACGGCAAAACACTGCAGTATCTTTGCTCAGAAAGGCCCCACAAGGCAAACAGGCAAAAAAGCTAAATAAGTAATGGATGTGGAATATGTGTGTGTGTGTGTGTGTGTGTGTGTGTGTGTGTGTGTACATATACACATGAAATTATTCATCTCATCCATATCTAATATACATCTATCTATATCTGTATCTATTGATCTATCTATATCTGTCTATCTTTTTTACTTTTCAAACGAAGATAGGGAATTGGGGAGAAATGAAGGCATTGAGCTGGTTACAGGAAGGAAAAAGGCAGAAAGACCCATTTCCAAGGACAGGCAGAGATCCAGGGTTTGGGGAAGGAGAAGCCTTGGATGGGCTGGTAATTAGCCTTCTCTTGGGCAGAATGAGTTTGAGAAAGTCTATCCAGGCCTTCTTCAAACCAACATTTCCTTGTTCCATCCTTGGTGACTGAGGTGTCATTTGTTCCTCTTCCTCCTCGATGGCACAAATATTTGCATTTCTGGAGGTGAGGATGATTTAGGATGTGAAGAGATTCCATCTTCTTCCAGATAGGCACAAACTTAGGAACTGTGATGTGACAGACTGAAAAAAGAACTCAACTCAGAGTCCCAGGGATTGCATTCAAATCCTGCCTCCAGTGCTTATGAATTGTATACTTTTGGGCAAGCTCCTCTGGTCTCCAGCTCCTCATCTGTAAAATGAAAGGATTGAACTAGATGGCTTCTACTATCTCTTTTAGGTATATATGAATGATCCCATGACCAGATCTTTTAAGTCAATGATCTTTCCATTACTAAGAGATTATGCCAAGTTAACCATTTCTAGTAGGTCAACTTGATCCTACCTCTGAAACAACCATTTATTAAGTACCTGCTATGTATCAGGCACTGTGCTTTATAAGTAACATCATAATAACATATATAACATTGTTATACATATGTACATATACATATACACATATAACAATATGTTATACAATAACAATAGAAACATAATAACATAATAACATAAATAACACCAATCCTGCTGGTGGATTTACTACTAGGATTTACATTTTGAAGTTGAGGAAACAGAGGAAGCTAAAGGTTAAGTGACTTGCCCAGAGTCACATCCCCAGGAAGTTTCTGCAGCCAGATTCCCAACTCTATTCTCCTGGTCAGAGCTGCACAGTCTGTGTGACTCTGAAAAAGTCACCTAACTTGCCAGGTTCATCCCTCCCTCTGTCTCCCCAGAAAATGCTCCTGGGCTGCAGCAGCTTGGGATCCTAGACTGATCCTGAAAAGGACCTTAAATGTCATCAAATTCTCAGGCCTCATTTTAGAAATAAGAGAAGGGTCTTTCACAGGGAAAGTGACTTGACCACAACCCCAGAGTAAGGCAGGGGCAGAGCTGGGAGCAGAGCCAGCCCAGAGCTCTCCCTTTCCCAATAAGAAGGGCACCTGGCTCCCTGGCACCAAGTAAATTCTGACTCCCATTCCAATCTATTTTCAAATATTCTTTGAAGAAAAGTAAGCATTCAGATGGATGCTGGTAAGGCAGATGTATTTTCTAGGATTTTAGCTTTGGATTTTAGACTGGGTAAAGACATGGAAATGGAAAATGGAATGCAGATTTTCAGGAACAACTAATGGCCATTTGTCTGTAATGAAAAGTGCATAAAGGGGAGGAAAGAACATAAGAAGGCCACAAGGGGAGCAGATTGTGGAGGCTCATCCTGGAGGCAACCGGACTCCTCCAGGGAGATTTTAGAGCAGCCTCAGAGCTGTGCCTTGGGAAAGCCAGCTCTGTGCAGGGTCCCTTGGAGGGAGAAGAAAGAATAGAAGCAGGAAGATGCATCAGGAGGCTACAGCAATAGTTCAGGTGAGAAGTGGTGAGAGCCTGGCCAAGGGAGGCCATGTGAGCAGAAGGAAGAGATACTTTGGGAGAGGGGCTGAAGAGGGATGAGAGACAAGATGTGGTGACCCATTGGGTATGGAGAGCAGGAGAGGGAATGTCAAGGAAATCCAACATGCTGATCTGGAGAATTGAGCCCATGGTAGGGCTCTCAATAGGAGAGAAGCCTGTGGAAGGGTCAGGTTTGCAGAGAATCACAGTAAGTGATTTTATTTTACCTATATTAATGGGAGAGGGAGTCATGGGGAGTAAGGTATACTAAAGGAAGATGACTATTGCACACTGGAAGGCTTTCTAGGGGGAAACAAAACAGCCCACTATAATTCCTCAGCTGTCTAAATGGAGAATTATGCACTTTACTACAGTCTATCCTATTTGTATATAGAAGTCAAGAACATATTGTAAAGGAAAGGACAAATAAAAAACAAAAATTTACTGTGTCTGGGACATTTCTATGAATATTAGAGCCAATATGTATGCCTCCTTCTTCTCTAAGCTCTGGACCTTTGGTCCATGGAAAAGAGGCTTTGTCTTCTCGTTTGCTAATCATCTCCAGGCCCAGTCTGGGCAAAGTGTTGAGAGCTACTTCTTTATCCTGCCTCTCAGTAAGGAAATTTTAGAACAAGATCCTCCTAAGGAAGAAATCTAGAGAAGGATGATAGTTGGGAGAGACCTTAATGGTAATCCAATTCTACAAATGAGGAAACTAAAGCCTAGAAAAATTGACTAGCTTCCTCAGTGGTAATAGTGGGGATCATTGAGAACTCAAAATTGGATCTCTTGCTTGATATTTTTCATTCTTTCCCCAACCTGCCCTTAATGAGCCTCCTCAACATGGAGTTATTACCCAATTCAGAACTGCCCAGGCCTGTAGCTTAAATCGGAGCAGTTAGAGAGGATTTTAGAAGCAGGCTGTAGGAACAGTTGGGGCCACACAGCCTGACTCTACATGAAGCAAGTTTCTCCTGTTCTGAGTGCCAGTGGGTGAGCAATCCCAGTTATATTCCAGGTTGATCATACTGTGGTCCTCTCAATTAGGCCTTGGGGGATGTGTGGGGGCTTTCAGGGAAGGGGGTAAGAAAAGATGAGAGAGACGGGGGCGGGGAATAGAAAACAGAAGGAAGGGATTGGGTGGGGAATAAGCATCAACAGAGTGCCTACTATGTGCCAGGCATGCCAGGTATTGTGCTAAATACTTAAAAAACTCAAATATTATCTCAATTGATTCTTACCACAGCCCTGAGAGGTAGGTACTATTATATATAGTTGAAACTAAAGCAAACAGAGATTAAATGACTTACCCAGGGACATACAGCTAGTAAGTTTCTGAGGCCAGATTTGATCTCAGGTCATGCTGACTCCTGTATATCTCTCCATCTACTGTACTACCAGCTGCCTTTCAAGAAGAAAGAGAAAAAGGCAGGAAAAAAGGAAGGGAAGAAAGGAAGGAATGAAAAAAAGAAGGGAGGGAGGGAATAGAGGGAAGGAGGATGACAGGGAGGGAGGAAAGAAGGAAAGAAGAAAGGAATGGAAGGGAGGGAAGGAAAGAAAGAAGGAAAAAAAAGAAGTAAGGAATGGAGGAAAAAGGGAGGGATAGAAGGAAGAAATGAGGGGGAAGAGAAAGAGGAGAGGAAGGAAGAATAAAGAAAGAAACAAAAGAAGGGAGAGGAGAGAGAATGGGAAGGAGGGAGGGAGGAAAAAAGCCTTAAAGAGGATTAGGAAAGATTTCTTTTTCTGAGGGGGGATTTGTTGTACAGAAAATAACATTTTGAAATAAAAATTACAGCTTTATTTTCAGTAACCTCACTGGAAATTAGAGAAAATAAGCATTTTCTTGGATTTTCCATTCTTTCCTGTATAAAGGAATCATTATAGTAAAGTTGAACTGAGCTCACACCCAAACTCATTTCCCCTGCTTAAACATTTAAAAATTTATTTTTCTGAGGCAATCTTTCAAATTCCACAGCACAATTATAGTTTAACTTGTGTTTTAGATACTTTGTAAGTGGATTGTTTTCCCTGCTACATTGTGAACTGTTTGAGAACAGAGACTGTGATTTATTTATCTCTCTCTTAATCCCTCTCATCACAGACCCAGATTCCCAAGTACAAGTGTTGAAAAAATGCTAGAAAAATATAGGGGAACATGTATTGTGTTCTGCTCTTCCATTAAGTTCAAAGCTCCAGGGCCCACCTGGTGGAGGGGATGGAGCAGCAGCTGCAACAGGGTCCTCCCACTGGCAATGGTCCCAATGATCATGTGCTTCTGGACATCCTGCGGGGATCACCCAGGTCTATAGTATATGTGGCCCAACCTGCCCCAGCAGAGGTTGGCTAAAGAGCTATAGGTGTGTGTGTGTGTGTGTGTGTGTGTGTGTGTGTATGTGACATCATCATCAGCATATATTTTACTCCATTGCCAGGAAATTATGTATGAGATGGTGGTGGTGTAACCAGTTTCTGCCCTTAGTGAGCCTTCTCTGTTCCATTTACAGAAACTTATTAATAGTGTGTTTTTAGACAAGGTATCTTATTTCTATTTGCTCCAGTTTTTGATCTATAAGGCAAAAGAAAATTAATAATGGTACCTACTTCTCAGGGTTGTTGTGAGGATGAAAATGATATAATTCTTGTAAAGTACTTAACACACAGTGACTGGCATATGCTAAGCATTACATTATTTCTTTAATTGAATGTAATTGCTCGATGCCTGAAAGTGGTTTTAAAATGTCAAATGTAATAAGATCAATGATTTTTGTATATGATAATTTGGGAATGCAATTGATATCAACTGAAGTTTTGCTTCATGTTTTAAATATATGATGCTGTTTGTATTATGACTGTATTTCTAAATTTTCTTATATTGTAAATTTGAGAGACCATTGTAACAGAAACGCAGTAAGACAAAACAACATTTTAATCTGGATGCTATTACATTTGAATTGAACTTTTAAAAGAATATGATAAAAATAGATATTTGAAAACTGCTAAATATTTAATGAGGTATATTGTGCTATAAAACAGATAATAATAAAAATAAGTATTCTATAATAACCAATTTTCATAGAAATTCTTGGTTTTTAGTGGATAGGTGGTTTAAATGTAGACTCAATATATTAAAGATGAATCAACTATTATTTGTTATGTGTCTGATGCTCCAGACTATAGGTAGTTTAATTTAAAAGTAATTGAAGAATTAACTGCTAAGGAAACTCAGGAAAAATACTCAAAGCCTAAGTTGTGATTAGTTAAATTTTGCTATTTAAGGTAAAAAGTCCTGGGACTGAAATTTGTTATTGTTTTGAACTTTGAATGCAGGGATAAGTTGTCTGAATGATCATGAAGCCAGTAGTAGAAAAGACATGTGCAGTAGTCTAGAAACTGTTAAAGGTGGATGTCTGTGCCTGGGAAAAGTTTTGGGTACAACTTCAGACATGTCTTAGATAGAATCTTCTTGACTCTATTTCCTTTTTTTTCTTTAAAAAAAGGAAAATTTGCACCTGGTTAATTCTGATCCTTCCTTTTGATACACTATGGTTACATGATGCACAGTCATCTATGACACATGCCTGGAATTAAATAGAATTAAAGAGTTTTTCCTCTTGTTATGGTAACTATGTCTCTCTTTTTCTTTTTATAGCAAATTTCTATAATCAAGAAGTTTTGTAAGTACAATATTAAATCTATTAAATAATAGATGAATACTGAGAACATCTCTGAGTTACTATATTAGGATGAAAGTATGAACATGTTAAAGTTTTAACCTCTACTTGTGGTCAAATTATAATATAGGGACAACCTCCAAAGTGGGAAATGATTAGATAAGGTAATATGACAAAGATATAATGTAAATATTGTCTAAATAAATGGAATAGAGAATACCGAGAAAACAAAAGGATTAGACTATTTTGTTTAAGAACTATATACTGATGTGTATGATTGGCTTCTAAAATTTCCAATGTCACAGAGATTCAGGCTTTGAGTATGTTTTAGTAACAAGTTCTCAAAATTGGATTAAGGATTTATTAATTAAAGGCGAATTAGATTTTACACATAAATTGGATTGATAATGGTAAATAAAGTGACATTAGTTTCCAATTTTAAAAGTCTGATAATTTTAAGAGATTATCTTTTATTATCATATTAAATGATCATTTTATTTTATTTATTTTTATTTATTTATTTATTTTTTAAATAATTTTTTATTGATAGAACGCATGCCAGGGTAATTTTTTACAGCATTATCCCTTGCATTCATTTCTGTTCCGATTTTTCCCCTCCCTCCATCCACCCCTTCCCCCAAATGGCAAGAGTCCTTTACATGTTGAATGGGTTGCAGTATATCCTAAATACAATATATGTGTGCAGAACCAAACAGTTTTCTTGTTGCACAGGGAGAATTGAATTCAGAAGGTATAAATAACCTGAGAGGAAAAACATAAATGCAAGCAGTTTATATTCATTTCCAGTGTTCTTTCTCTGGGTGTAGCTGCTTCTGTCCATCTTTGATCAATTAAGGCTCTCTTTATCAAAGAGGTCCACTTCCATCAGAATACATCCTCAAACAGTATCGTTGTTGAGGTATATAATGATCTCCTGGTTCTGCTCATTTCACTCAGCATCAGTTCATGTAAGTCTCGCCAGTCCTCTCTGTATTCATCCTGCTGGTCGTTTCTTACAGAACAATAATACTCCATAACGTTCATATACCACAATTTACTCAACCATTCTCCAATTGATGGACATCCTTTCATTTTCCAGCTTCTAGCCACTACAAACAGGGCTGCCACAAACATTTTGGCACATACAGGTCCCTTTCCTTTCTTTAGTATCTCTTTGGGGTATAAGCCCAGTAGAAACACTGCTGGATCAAAGGGTATGCACAGCTTGATAACTTTTTGAGCATAGTTCCAAACTGCTCTCCAGAATGGCTGGATGTGTTCACAATTCCACCAACAATGTATCAGTGTCCCTGTTTTCCCACATCCCCTCCAACATTCCCCATTATCTTAAATGATCATTTTAAAAGACAAAAGATCAAATCAGAAATGAGCTTCTTAAGAAAAAAATAGTAGAACCTGACAGATTTACACAGACATCTACCAACCATTTAAAGATCAACTTATTCCAATATTAAATAAAGTATTTGGAATAATAGGCAAAGAAGGGATCCTACTAAACTCCTTTTATGAGCAAATATAAGAGAGAAACTTAAAACCATGAAGAATAAAAATAAGGAAATGAAAATTGTAGAATAATTTCATTAATGAATATGGATGCAAAAATCCTAAGTAAAATACTAGCTAAGAGATTATAATAATACATTAAAAAGATTATATATTCTGACCAACTAGGATTTATATCAGGAAGGCAGGGATGATTCCACATAAGGAAAACTATTAACAAATTTGATTATATCAATAATAATCAGAAATTTTTTTGATCAAGGACAATATTCATTTCTCTTATAAACATTTCAAAATATAAGTATAAATGTATTTTTCTTTAATTGATAAAAAGCATGTTTATCTAGACCACCAGCAACTATTATTTGTAATAGAGATAAGCTAGAAGCCTTCCTAATAAGATCTGGTATAAAACAAAGATGCCCACTATTACCAATATTATTCAGAATTATTTTGGAAATCCTAGCAATAGCAATAAGACAAGAAAGAGAAATGGAAGGATCAAAAATAGAAAGTGAGGTAATAAAACAATCTCTTTTTTCCCCCAGACAATATGATGGATCAGCATCCACAACTAAAACCCTGCAAGAAGAGATAGTAAAAGATGCTCTATTTATAATAACTCTAAACAGTATAAAACATCTGGAAGTACACCTGCCAAAACAAAGCTAGAAATATAGAAGATTTAAATAATGGAGAAATACAAATTATTCATGCACAAATAGGCTAGGCCTATATGATAAAAATGAAGAACAAAAGTAACAAGGAGGCTAATAAAAATGTAAAGGATAGAGGTTTAAAAGTATCATATCTTAAATTATATCAAAAGGCAATAATTATCAAAACTATCAGGTTTTGATACTAAATAGAAACTAAACTAGAAATACAGAAACTAAACTATAACTAAATAGAAAATCTCATAAATTAAAAAAAATCTAATAACAGATACAATATTTAGATAAGGATAGAAACAGCAAATATGTAAACCGAAATTCTCTCAAGTTTCAAAATTGGAGAGCCAAATTTAGATGATATTATTAGCAGAATTATCTAAATTTGGAACCAGAGCAGCAGAATGCCTTTTAGAGTTGTCCTGAATATAAAGCCTGTTGTCTGAGACAAGATTTCTAGGGACCAAATAACTGTATGAGACATCTGAGACTTAAAATATGCTGATTAAATGGATATAGAGTCAATTAATATTGGTGATAGCTATTGTATTGCTTTGGTATTTTGTTTCAAGATATTTATGTTTAAGTTTTCTTGATTACCTTGGTGACCTGTAAATCTCTTTTCTCAAAGCCAGTTCATTGTAAGCCTTCTAAGTAATTTAATATGTATCCAACATTGTGCAGTTATGAAAATTAGGGGGAAAACTTTATTGCATTGCTTGAAAGTAGCCCTCTGTGGCTGAGGAACTATGTAGAGGGCTGAAACTCTTGAGTCGATGCACTGAGGTCAGGACAGCCGAGCACTTGAGGCTAACTACTGATTGGACAATACTCTATGGCTTATGCTTGGAAAATGGCCCTTCCCACTATCCTGTGCTGACTCGATGATTGTTGTATACAGAGGATTGTAGGAGGGACTAAGGGGTGGAGTAAGACTAGCCAGAGTCACTTTTGCAGTGGACAAGGAAGAAGGAGGTTATGGAAGATCCCCTTCACTTCTACCCCTAAAGACCAAAGATAAAGACTAAGGACTTTTGCTTATCCTGACTCCAGCTGATTCTAAAGTATCCTGGGTGCTAGTGCGGTTATCACAGAACTAGATCATCTGTATGGGTTGTTTAGAGACTCTTGACAAAGGACTTAGGTTATACTAACCAGAAACTCAAGATCCAAAATTGAATGTAAATATTTTTCTCTAAAGGCCCCTTTGAGGTCCTTCTGACTAATCCCACAGTTATTAAACTGTGGGTGTGGACTCCTGAATCATCTGGGGAAAGTTACTGCTCCGGAGTAGATGGAAAATACTCCAGGGATCTCATGGTGTGTCTAGCAGGGACCCAGAAGCAGCTAACATCCAGATGAGACACAGCTGTCCTAAGATTCCAGATCCTTTGTTATTTGCCCCATCATCAAGGCCCTGATTCAAGCATGTGTTGGAATTTTCTCCCTCTATATGATTGAGATCCCTTCTCTTTTCTACTTGCAAGCAAGCAATATCTAGCAATGAAACTTTGGACATACTTCCCCAATAAGGCCCATCAAAGATGCAATCCCCTGGCCAACATCTTATCCTGGCCTAACTAGCCTCTTGTGGCATCTTGGTTTATACCTGTCTCTCCTTTATTGGTCATTAGGATAGAGATTCTTTCAGACCTCGTTTCTTTTGCAAAAAAGGGGAAATAAAATATTAGGAGATACTCTGTTTTCCAGAACTAAGACCCAGCAGGCATAATGTACCCTGAGCCTGACATAAAAGCAATCATTTGTACTCATCTTCTGGATTATCTCAGCTCCAACCAAATCCCAGAATTGTTTCACACCAGCATCAGGAGGTCTCTGAGTTTAGGCAAGGACCTCTAGTACCAAGTTCTCCTCATGAAGTCCTGCTAGGAATCAACCTAGTTACATTGTTGCTGTTACACCTCATTGTTAGGGCTACAATTCACTTTGCAGTTATTGGTATACGTATCCAGATTTTCCCACACTAAAGCATACTTATAACTTTCCCATCCCAAGGGTGGAGTTCCGGCACACATGTTATTGCTTGCAAGCTGACTCCCTCATTCTGAAATTAATCCCACTTCTGTTTGGTTCCTGAATCTTTTGTCTCTAGTCTTCTTTGTTCAGTTCTGGCCATCCATAGATTAGAGACCAGTTCTGGTGCAGTTGGCAGAGACAGTGTGCAGCTGCAATTAGTTGGCCACTATTTTGGTCTGTGAGGTGGTCTAAAGAAGCCCAAATGGAAACAGGAAGTAAAGTGAAGAGGATGGAAGATGTTCAAGGAAAGCAAGATCTGCAGCCCTCTGAGGAACAGACCCTTGCATGTCACCTTATACGACTGAGAGGAGAAAAGCTACTCTGATCCAAGGTAAATAGTAAATTTTGGTCGTAATAATAGTAGTAAATAGTAAAAATTGGATGCTAAGGTTTGGATCTTCTGGGAAGACAATGATACAGGGGAAGAATCAGGAGGCAGTTGAAGTCGTAAAGGAGGATGAGGAAGAAAGAGCTGCCCATAATATAAATAGTCTGGGTTTTCTAAGAGTGAAAACTTGTCTTATTATTACTAGAAAGCTCAAATGGCAATGAACAGGAGATCCAGAAGGGAAAGTAAGAGATACAGCTGAAGAGCTATTTACACAAAGGCAGTATACCTTTGCTGAATTAATTAGTCAGGAAAATTCTAGCAAAGGGTTGGGGAAAACATTCTTGCTAGTGGATTCAGGAGCTGAAGATGTCTTCCTCATAGGCACTGAAGTAGAGAAAATATTACTACCCATCTTGATGTAATATGATTTTGTGGTTCCCTGATTTTAATGGGACTTCTGTTGTGGCAATAAGTCAGTGATTCTAGAAACTCCCATGCCCAATCTGTCTGATTCTGACTATTCCTTAGTTAAATAGCTTCCGGCCTCAGGAAACTCCCACAGATGGAACTCCTGAGATAATAGTAGATAAAATCACTCCTCAATTCATTGCTGACTGATAATCTTGTGAGTAATAATCTGGTCAGATTCCAGAAACCACTCTTTCCTATCTATGAGTCATAAATTAGCAGATCTATGATTGAAAATTGAACAAATGTATCTCCTTGCTTCTGTTTCTCTGCTGAATTCCCTTACAATTCAGACTGCTTTGTAATGGCCTTACTATTGCAAAAAAGCTTTATCCCTTGACTAAGCAGATGGGTTCAAGCCTGCAAATTCTTTTGAGACATTTCACAACACTGGTCTGGGACCCCAAACTTTTGGGACCCCCTTTTCCAATCTCAATAACAACAGTATTTTTATACATTACCAACAAAGTCTAGCAGGATGAGATACAAGGAGAAATTTCATTTAAAATAACTATTGGTTGTATAAAATATTTGGGAATCTGTCTGCCAAGGGAAAGTCAGGAACTAGATGAATCCAACAGTAAAACACTTTCCACACAAATAAAGTCAGGTCTAATAAGTTGGAAAAATATCAAGTGCTCATGGGTAGGCCGAGTGAATGTAATAAAAATGACAACACTACCTAAATTAATTTACTAATTTAGTGCCATACCAATCAAACTCCCAAGAAATTATTTTATAGATATGGAAAAATAATAAGGAAATTCATCTGGAAGAACAAAAGGTCGAGAATTTCAAGGAAATTAATTAAAAATGCCAATTAAGGTGGCCTAGCTATGCCAGACCTTAAAACTATATTATAAAGATCATCAAAACCATTTGGTACTGGTTAAGAAATATAATAGTCCATCAGTGGAATATAGTCAATGACTGGTAATCTAGTGTTTGACAAAGCCAAAGACCTCAGCTTTTGGGATAAGAACTCATTATTTGACAAAAACTGCTGGAAACATTGGAAACTAGTATGGCAGAAATTAGGCATTGATTCATATCTAACATTATATACCAAAATAAGTTTGAAATGGGTTCATGATTTAGACAGGACTGTGGGAACTAAGTGTGGATCATAACATAGCACTTTTACTTTTTTGTTGTTGTTTGCTTGGATTTTATTTTCTTTCCCATTTTTTTCCTTTTTTGGTCTGATTAAATACGTATGTCTATATTTGATTTACATATATATGTGTATATATATATATATATATTTTTTTTTTACCATGTTTAATCATTGGATTACTTGCCACCTAGGGGAGGGGATGTGGAAAAGGGAGGGGGAAATTGGAATACAAGGTTTTGCAAGGGTTAATGGTGAAAAATTATCCTTGCATATGTTTTGAAAATAAAAAAGCTTCAATAAAAAAAATATTTAAAAAAAGAAAGTTGTTGTTACTAGGAAACAGATGGTGGTAAATCTGATAGTAGAAAGATAACTAAATCCTATGCTCTTGGAGGTATGAAAGAAACTAAAGCCCCACAATACTTCTTCTCCCTGAGGAAAAACTCTGCCTTTTTAGGTGGCTGAGCATGCCTGGTGGACATCCCATCTTTCCTCCTCCTCCTTAGAGGTTGGCCAGAGTCCTCCCTTAGGGCTAATTTCATATCCCGACTATCTGCCACAACTTGGTGGTCTAGGATCTCAGTTTATTTCATTTTCCTGAAAGCATTTCATGGATACACTACACTGATAACATAATGTTAACATTCTCTTTTAGAAGACATGTTTCTCCCCTTGCTAGAATATCTTCAGTGAAAGGAATGTGTCCAGCCCAAACTCAAGGATTTGGCAAATCTTTAAAGTTCCTCAGTATTACATGGTTGAGTAAAATAAGAATCACACTGATGTCAATCATATATAAAATACAAGCCTATACCTTCCCCACCACAGTAAAAGAGATGCAGGTATTAATGGAACTTCTAGGGTATCAGAGGACCTTTATACCTGACCTGAGTCAATGTTTTAATATTTCTGCTTTTTTAGTTTTAAGTATAAAATTTTTTAATGCCTTAATATATGGTCAAGTTTTGTTAAAGTAACATGTATAGCTGAAAAAAAGGTATATTCCTTTCTATTCACATTTAATTCTCTCTAGCTAATTATCATATCTAACCTATCTCTTATCATATTATCATATCTAATCTATCTATTCATCTCCTTGATATCTTTCTTATTTCTTTTTGGATTAGGTTTGTCTGGTTCATCTGATTCTGAGAGGGGAAATTTGAAGTCCCTCCACTATTACAGATTTTTCATCTATTTCCACCTATAATTTATTTAGCTTTAACTTTCAAGTTTACATACTATAATAGCATTTGAGGCATATGGGGAAATTATTGATATTACTTCATTATTATGGTCCATTTTAGCATAATGTAGTTTTGTAGTTTACCTCTTTCAATTAAATGTACCTAAGCTTTAACTTTGAGATCATGATGGCGACCTCTCTCTCTCTCTCTCTCTCTCTCTCTCTCTCTCTCTCTCTCTCTTTCTCTCTCTCTCTCTCTCTCTCTCTCTCTCTCTCTCTCTCTCTCTCTCTCTCTTTGCATTAATTGATAAATAAATTCGATTGCAGGCCTATATTTTTATTCTGTGTGTATCTCTCATTTATATATATATATATTTCTTGCAAAAATATATTGTCAGATTTTGATTTTTAATGTGATGCTATTTTTTTCTGTCTTATGGGTGATTCATCCTATTTGCATTCAAAGTTATAATAATTACTAGTTGTGTATTTTCCTGTATCCTATTTTTCCTTATTGCTTATCCTTCTCTTTCTTTCTTTTATGCCTATCCCTTCTTAAATGTCTCCTGTGCCTTTACCCAATTATTTCTTTGGAAGTTAAAGAGACTTTTATACCATTCTAGATATGTATGTGTTATTCCTTCTTTAGTCCATTTTTCATGAGAATAAGGTTCTAACACTACTAGCTCCCCATCTGCTCCTGCCTTTACTGTATCTTCTTCCATTCACACTTTATTTTTATGAGAAAATTGCTCCATTTTATCTCTCCCTACCTAATTTTAATTTTTTGGATCATCCCATCACTTAATCCTAAATTTCTATATATGCTCTTTCAAACTACACAAGTAATGATAACATTCTTAAGATTTACAGATAATGCTTTCCTACATAAGAAGTAAACAGTTTGATTCTATTAAATCTCTACTAATTGGTCTTTAATATTTACCTCCTTAAATTTTCTCCTGATTTTTATAAGTCAAACTTTCCATTTACTTCTGTTTGTTTGTTTTTTTCCTCATAGACATATGAAAGTCCTTTAATTCATTAAATATCCATGAGGATTACATTCAGCTTTGCTAGTAAGTTATTTTTGGTTGCAAACCCAGCTTCTTTGTATTTCAGAATATAATGTTCCATGTCCTTCAGGATTTTGATGTAAAGAAGTTGCTACATCTTGTGTTATTCTAACTATGGCTCCACATTATTTAATTTGTTTTTCTAATTGCTTATAATATATTTTTCCTTGACTTGAGAGCTCCAAAACTTAGTTGTAATGTTCTTGTGAATTTTCATCTTAGAATCTCTTTTAGGTGGTAATTACTGAATTTTTTTCCAATTTCTATTTTGCTCTCCAGTTCTAAATCTTCAATATAATTTTACTTAACAATTTTTTGAAGTATATTATCTAGAATCAGTTTTTAAAATCATAACTTTCAGGTTCTCCAAAAAATTATCATTGTTTCTCCTCAGTCTATTCTCCAGGGGAGTTGTTTTTCTTATCCTTCTTTTTCTTTTATGCCTATCCCTTCTTAAATGTCTCCTATGTCTTTATATTCTATTTTTAGAGTAGAAACATCTACAATGTTAGGGCCCCCAGGGTCCCTTGCTTACAGATAAGTGAGGACTATTCTGACCAGCAGAAACTCAAGACCTGATAATGTGGAGACCATGAACAATGATGAGACAGGGAGCAGAGCTGGTGCAAACTTCATTTATTACCACTTCTACCAGCAATCTTAAAACCTTAGTTACCTCAACCTAGCAAGAGCTCTCTAAGCCAATCATACTACACCACCAGGGACTGTCATGCCCATCTCACGCCCATCTCAGACATGCCATATAGTCAACAGGGGCGAGGCTCCTTCTGCTCAGCGCATCTTGTTGTCCACAGGGATGGGGCTCCTTTCTCCCAGATCCATCTTGTTCAACTCTTATAGCAACGCCCTCCGTGTGGCTGTCCAAAGATACATGAGGGTTGCAAGCCCCGTACAAATCCCCCTTTTTGTTTTTGAAGGCTATGTCTTTAAGCTTCAATGTGGCAAATGTGACAGAGTCCCTAAGAGTATTCAGAGTACATTTCAAAATAAATATAAAAGCAGTTATAATAACCAAACATCCAACAAGACTAGTTCCTCTTGGAGTGAGAAAACTTTCCACAGTACCCCAAGGGTCTGCTTTCTAAAAAAATTCAAGATCTCGTTGCCTATCACATCAGGCCACATCTGAGCATCAGCTTCTAAATCAATATCAGAAGCCAATTGCACTAATCTAGATAATTCCAAGGTAACATTATATGGTATGAGCCCATGTAATTGAGCTCTTGTCAGTTCCTATCCCATATGAGTTTCATTATATTTCTTTGGTGTAAGATAAAAGGTATTATAACGATAATCACTTTGTAACTTTTGTAGTAATTCCAAATAGGACACATCTTCACCCAACAATTGTGTGGCCTTCTGTAAGGTATGAACAGCACCATAAATTTCTTTATCTACTTTCAACTGTATTCTGAGTCCTTCAGACACATTTTTCATAAGGCCATGTTTGCCTCTCTGAGTTTTTTGTATTAGATAGAGCCATAGTTAATGCTGTGGATGGCAGAATTGCTTCAAGTGAGCAATGTAATTCCCAATACCACACATGAAATGCATCTTTTTGTTCTAACCATTAGTTGATCTATATGTGCTTCCAATCTATCACATATCTCATCCCCAGGAGTTCAAAACCATCCTTTTGCTTTTACCACAGTCACAGCATATTTTTGCCTTGTTAATATAACAAGTGCTACTCCACCTCCTACAAATTTATGTTGTTCGTCTCTATGCAGACCACTAGCTGTTGCCCTTGCATTCTGTCCTACTGTACATAGACTACTAGATGTCTTTCTCCCTTTCTATAAATTTATCAGATTTCTTTGTCTCAAAAAACTCTTCACTATTCTGTCGCTAGATGTCTCATATTCTTCACATTTACAAAACTTTGTTTTCACTATCTTGTTAGTAACTCTCTCCTGGCATAAACCTATTTTTATCCTGTCCTGTCTTATCGAGGGCTTATCACCAATAGTCTCAGACTTGCATTTTTCTAAGTTTTAGTCCTCAATTTCCTCCTGAAGATTTCCCCCTCTCATAATTTAAGTTTTACTCTTCAATTGTTCTTCTCAACTCCTCCATTTCAATTTGCATTTGCATTTCCCTTTCTTTTTCTTTCCATTTTTCTTCTTCAGCTGAGAGATCTAGATATAATCTCTCCGAATTTACCTCCCCAGAACTAGAAGCACTAGTGTACCTAGTTTGGGTACCAGTTGTAAATGGTCTCTTTTGCCTGGAACAACCTCCTTCTTCCGTCTGAAATATCTCTTTAATTACATTGTATAAGAAGAAGGTGGTATACATCACCAACAAAACCCAACAGCATGAGATACAAAGAGAAATTCAATTCAGAATAACTGTTGATACCATAAAATATTTGGGAATCTATCTACCAAAGGAAAGTCAGGAATTATATGAGCAAAATTATAAAAAAGTCTCCACACAAATAAAGTCAGACTTAAATAATTGGAAAAATATTAAGTGCTCTTGGATCGGCCGAGCAAACAAAATAAAGATGACAATACTCCCTAAACCAATCTATTTATTTAGTGCTATACCAATCAGACTTCCAAGAAAATATTTTAATGATCTAGAAAAAATAACAACAAAATTCATATGGAACAATAAAAAGTCGAGAATCTCAAGGGAATTAATGAAAAAAAAAATCAAATGAAGGTGGCCTAGCTGTACCTGATCTAAAATTATATTATAAAGCAGCAGTCACCAAAACCATTTGGTATTGGCTAAGAAATAGATTAGTGGATCAGTGGAAAAGGTTAGGTTCACAAGACAGAACAGTCAACTATAGCAATCTAGTGTTTGACAAATCCAAAGCCCCTAACTTCTGGGAAAAGAATTCATTATTTGATAAAAACTGCTGGGATAATTGGAAATTAGTATGGCAGAAATTAGGCATGGACCCACACTTAACACCATATACCAAGATAAGATCAAAATGGGTCCATAACCTAGGCATAAAGAACAAGATTATAAATAAATTAGAGGAACATAGAATAGTTTATCTCTCAGACTTGTGGAGGAGAAAGAAATTTGTGACCAAAGATGAACTAGAGACCATTACTGATCACAAAATAGAAAATTTTGATTACATCAAATTAAAAAGCCTTTGTACAAACAAAACTAATGCAAACAAGATTAGAAGGGAAGCAACAAACTGGGAAAACATCTTCACAGTTAAAGGTTCTGATAAAGGCCTCATTTCCAAAATATATAGAGAACTGACTCAAATTTATAAGAAATAAAGCCATTCTCCAATTGATAAATGGTCAAAGGATATGAACAGACAATTTTCAGAGGATGAAATTGAAACTATTACCACTCATATGAAAGAGTGTTCCAAATCATTATTGTTCAGAGAAATGCAAATTAAGACAACTCTGAGATACCACTACACACCTGTCAGATTGGCTAAGATGACAGGAAAAAATAATGATGAATGTTGGAGGGGATGCGGGAAAACTGGGACACTAATGCATTGTTGGTGGAGTTGTGAACGAATCCAACCATTCTGGAGAGCAATCTGGAATTATGCCCCCAAAATTATCAAATTGTGAATACCCTTTGATCCAGCAGTGTTTCTATTGGGCTTATATCCCAAAGAAATACTAAAGAAGGGAAAGGGACCTGTATGTGCCAAAATGTTTATGGCAGCCCTATTTGTAGTGGCTAGAAACTGGAAAATGAATGGATGCCCATCAATTGGAGAATGGCTGGGTAAATTGTGGTATATGAATGTTATGGAATATTATTGTTCTGTAAGAAATGACCAGCAGGATGAATACAGAGAGGACTGGCGAGACTTACACGAACTGATGCTAAGTGAAATGAGCAGAACCAGGAGATCATTATACACTTCGACAACGATATTGTATGAGGACATATTTTGATGGAAGTGGATTTCTTTGACAAAGAGACCTAACTGAGTTTCAATTGATAAATGACGGACAAAAGCAGCTACACCCAAAGAAAGAACACTGGGAAACGAATGTGAACTATCTGCATTTTTGTTTTTCTTTCGGGTTATTTATACCTTCTGAATCCAATTCTCCCTATGCAACAAGAGAACTGTTCGGTTCTGCAAACATATATTGTATCTAGGATATACTGCAACATATCCAACATATAAAGGACTGCTTGCCATCTAGGGGAGGGGGTGGAGGGAGGGAGAGGAAAAAAATCGGAACAGAAACGAGTGCAAGGGATAATGTTGTAAAAAAAATTACCCTGGCATGGATTCTGTCAATATAAAGTAATTATTAAATAAAAATTAAAAAAAAAATTCAAAAAGGAAGAAGAAGAAGAAGAAGAAGGAGAAGAAGAAGAAGAAGAAGGAGAAGAAGAAGAAGAAGAAGAAGAAGAAGAAGAAGAAGAAGAAGAAGAAGAAGAAGAAGAAGAAGAAGAAGAAGAAGAAGAAGAAGAAGAAGGAGAAGAAGAAGAAGAAGAAGAAGAAGAAGAAGAAGAAGAAGAAGAAGAAGAAGAAGAAGAAGAAGAAGAAGGTGGTAATGGATAATTCTCTTGGCTTTTCCAAATCATAATGCAGTCAATTGTTCTTCCACTGCCTTCCTTTTTTTTTTTTTTTTTTTTTTTTTTTTTTTTTTTTTTTTTTTTTTTTTTTTTTTTTTTTTGATCAAAAGGTATGCACAGTTTTATTTTTATTTATTTATTTTTTAATAACTTTTTATTGACAGAATCCATGCCATGGTAATTTTTTACAACATTATCCCTTGCACTCCTGTTTCGATTTTTCTCCTCCCTCCCTCCACCCCCTCCCCCAGATGGCAAGCAGTCCTTTACATGTTGAATAGGTTACAGTATATCCTAGATACAATATATTTGTGCAGAACCGAATAGTTTTCTTGTTGCACAGGGAGAATTGGATTCAGAAGGTATAAATAACCCGGGAAGAAAAACAAACATGCAAGCAGTTTATATTCATTTCCCAGTATTCCTTCTTTGGGTGTAGCTGTTTCTGTCCATCATTTCTCCAATGAAACTCAGTTAAGTCTCTTTGTCAGAGAAATCCACTTCCATCAGAATACATCCTCATACAATATCGTTGTCGAAGTGTATAATGATCTCCTGGTTCTGCTCATCTCACTTAGCATCAGTCCATGTAGGTCTCTCCAAGCCTCTCTGTATTCATCCTGCTGGTCATTCCTTACAGAGCAATAATATTCCATAACATTCATATACCACAATTTATCCAGCCATTCTCCAATTGATGGGCATCCATTCATTTTCCAGTTTCTAGCCACTACAAACAGGGCTGCTACAAACATTTTGGCACATACAGGTCCCCTTCCCTTTTTTAGTATCTGTTTGGGGTATAAGCCCAATAGAAACACTGCTGGATCAAAGGGTATGCACAGTTTGATAACTTTTTGGGCATAATTCCAGATCGCTCTCCAGAATGGCTGGATTCGTTCACAACTCCACCAACAATGCATCAGTGTCCCCGTTTTCCCGCATCCCCTCCAACATTCATCATTATTTTTTCCTGTCATCTTAGCCAATCTGACAGGTGTGTAGTGATATCTCAGAGTTGTCTTAATTTGCATTTCTCTGATCAAAAGTGATTTGGAACACTCTTTCATGTGAGTGGTAATAGTTTCAATTTCTTCATCTGAAAATTGTCTGTTCATATCCTTTGACCATTTATCAATTGGAGAATGGCTTGATTTTTTATAAATTTGAGTCAGTTCTCTATATATTTTGGAAATGAGGCCTTTATCAGAACCTTTAATTGTAAAGATGTTTTCCCAGTTTGTTACTTCCCTACTAATCTTGTTTGCATTCGTTCTGTTTGTACAAAGGCTTTTTAATTTGATATAATCAAAATTTTCTATTTTGTGATCGGTAATGGTCTCTAGTTGGTCTTTGGTCACAAATTTCTTTCTCCTCCACAAGTCTGACAGATAAACTATCCTATGTTCCTCTAATTTATTTATAATCTCGTTCTTTATGCCTAGGTCATGGACCCATTTTGATCTTATCTTGGTATGTGGTGTTAAGTGTGGGTCCTTGCCTAATTTCTGCCATACTAATTTCCAGTTATCCCAGCAGTTTTTATGAAATAATGAAATCTTATCCCAAAATTTAGAATCTTTGGGTTTGTCAAAAACTAGATTTCTATAGTTGACTATTCTGTCTTGTGAACCTAACGTTTTCCACTGATCAACTAATCTATTTCTAAGCCAATACCAAATGGTTTTGGTGACTGCTGCTTTATAATATAATTTTAGATCAGGTACAGCTAGACCACCTTCATTTGATTTTTTTTTCATTAATTCCCTTGAGATTCTCGACTTTTTATTGTTCCATATGAATTTTCTTTTTATTTTTTCTAAATCATTAAAATATTTTCTTGGAAGTCTGATTGGTATAGCACTAAATAAATAGATTAGTTTAGGGAGTATTGTCATCTTTATTATATTCGCTCGGCCTATCCAAGAGCACTTAATATTTTTCCAATTATTTAAGTCTGACTTTATTTGTGTGAAAACTTTTTTGTAATTTTGCTCATATAATTCCTGACTTTCCTTTGGTAGGTAGATTCCCAAATATTTTATGCTATCAACAGTTATTTTGAATGGAATTTCTCTTTGTATCTCTTGCTCTTGGATTTTGTTGGTGGTGTATAAGAATGCTGAGGATTTATGGGGATTTATTTTGTATCCTGCTACTTTGCTAAAATTATGAATTATTTCTAATAGCTTTTTAGTAGAATCTCTGGGGTTTTCTAGGTATACCATCATATCATCTGCAAAGAGTGATAGTTTGGTTTCCTCATTGCCTACTCTAATTCCTTTAATCTCTTTCTCGACTCTTATTGCAGAGGCCAGTGTTTCTAATACAATATTGAATAATAATGGTGATAGTGGGCAACCTTGCTTCACTCCAGATCTTACCGGGAAAGGTTCCAGTTTTTCCCCATTGCATATGATGCTTACTGAAGGTTTAAAATATATGCTCCTAACTATTTTAAGGAAAAGTCCTTTTATTCCTATGCTCTCAAGTGTTTTTATTAGGAATGGATGTTGGATTTTATCAAATGCTTTTTCTGCATCAATTGAGATGATCATATGGTTTTTGTTTGGTTGGTTGTTGATATAGTCAATTATGTTAATAGTTTTCCTAATATTGAACCAGCCCTGCATTCCTGGTATAAATCCTACTAGGTCATAGTGTATTATCCTGGGGATGATTTTCTGTAATCTTTTTGCTAATATTTTATTTAAGATTTTAGCATCAATATTCATTAGGGAGATTGGTCTATAATTTTCTTTCTCTGTTTTCAGCCTACCTGGTTTAGGTATCAGTACCATATCTGTGTCATAAAAGGAGTTTGGTAGGACTCCTTCAATCCCTACTTTTTCAAATAGTTTATTTAGCATTGGAGTTAGTTGATCTTTAAATGTTTGATAGAATTCAGATGTAAATCCATCTGGTCCTGGGGTTTTTTTCTTAGGGAGTTGATTGATAGTTTGTTCTATTTCTTTTTCTGAGATAGAAGTGTTTAGGATATTTACTTCTTCCTCTGTTAGTTTAGGCAAGCTATATTTTTGGAGGTATTCTTCTATTTCATTTAAGTTGTCGAATTTATTGGCGTAAAGTTGGGCAAAGTAACTCCTAATTATTGCTCTAATTTCCTCTTCGTTAGTGGTGAGTTCTCCCTTTTCATTTTTAAGACTAACAATTTGATTTTCCTCTTTCCTTTTTTTAATCAGATTTACTAAGGGTTTGTCTATTTTGTTGGTTTTTTCATAGAACCAACTCTTAGTTTTATTAATTAATTCAATAGTTTTTTTACTTTCAATTTTATTGATCTCTCCTTTTATTTTTAGAATTTCAAGTTTAGTGTTTGACTGGGGGTTTTTAATTTGTTCCTTTTCTAGCATTTTTAGTTGCAAGCCCAATTCATTGACTTTCTCTTTCTCTATTTTATACAAATAGGCCTCTAGAGATATGAGATTTCCCCTTATTACCGCTTTGGCTGCATCCCATACATTTTGGTATGATGTCTCATTATTATCATTTTCTTGGATGAAGTTATTAATTATGTCTATAATTTGCTGTTTCACCCAATCATTCTTTAGTATGAGATTATTTAGTTTCCAATTATTTTTGGTCTACTTTCCTGTGGCTTTTTATTGAATGTAATTTTCAATGCATCATGGTCTGAAAAGGATGCATTCACTATTTCTGCCTTACTGCATTTGAGTTTGAGGTTTTTATGTCCTAATATATGGTCAATTTTTGTATAAGTTCCATGAACTGCTGAAAAGAAGGTGTACTCCTTTCTGTCCCCATTACATTTTCTCCAGAGATCTATCATATCTAATTTTTCTAGTATTCTATTTATCTCTTTGACTTCTTTCTTATTTATTTTGTGGTTTGATTTATCTAATTCTGAGAGTGCAAGGTTGAGATCTCCCACTATTATAGTTTTACTGTCTATTTCTTCTTGCAGCTCTCTTAATTTCTCTTTTAAGAATTTAGATGCTACACTACTTGGTGCATATATGTTTAATATAGATACTTCTTCATTATTCATTCTACCCTTTAGCAAGATATAGTGCCCTTCCTTATCTCTTTTGATTAGCTCAATTTTTGCTTTAGCTTGATCTGAGATCAGGATGGCTACCCCTGCTTTTTTGGCTTCACCTGAAGCATAGTAGGTTTTGCTCCAACCTTTTACCTTTAACCTGCATGTATCACCCCGCTTCAGGTGTGTTTCCTGTATACAACATATTGTAGGATTCTGGCTTTTAATCCCTTCTGCTAACTGCTTCCTCTTTATAGAGGAGTTTACCCCGTTCACATTTATGGTTAAAATGACCAATTCTGTATTACTTGCCATCTTGTTAACCCCGGTTTATGCTTTTCTCCCTTCTTACTCCCTTACCCCCCTTCCCAGTATTAAGCTTGTGAGCACCACTTGCTTCTCACAGCCCTCCCTTTTTTAGTATCCCTCCCCCCTCCTTAGAGTTCCCCCCCCAACTTGCCCCTTTCCCTCCCAGTTACCGTATTCCCTTCCACTTAGCTTATTCCTTCCTTTTTCACTTTTCCCTTCTCACTTTTCAATGAGGTGGGAGAAGTTTCACCATAGATTGAATATGTCTAAAATTCTTCTCTTAATGCCAATTCTGAAAGCAGTAAAATACTCACTATATTCATCCCTCTCCATTCTTTCTCTCAGATATACTAGGTTTTCTTTGCCTCTTCATGAAATGTAGTACCCCCACTTTCCCTTTTTTCTGGTACGATGTCCTTTCCACATCTAGTTTCTAGAACAAGGTATACATGTATTCTTTATACATCTTTATAGCCGAAATATAGTTCCCAAGATTAATCCTTACCTTTTTAGATTTCTCTTGAGTTCTGTGCTTGTAGATCAACTTTTTTGTTAAGTTCTGGCTTTTTCATCAGAAATAGATGAAATTCGCTTATTTCGTTGAATGTCCATCTTCTTCCCTGGAAAAAGATGCTCAATCTCGCTGGGTAAGTTATTTTTGGTTGCATACCAAGTTCCTTAGCCTTTTGGAATATCATATTCCAGGCCCTTCGATCCTTTAATGTGGATGCTGCCAGATCCTGGGTGATCCTTATTGTGGCTCCTTGATACTTGAATTGGGTTTTTCTAGCCGCTTGCAGTATTTTTTCCTTTGCCTGAGGGTTCTGGCATTTGGCCACTATATTCCTTGGTGTTTTGGTTTTAGGATCCATTTCAGTAGGGGATCGATGAATTCTTTCAATGTCTATTTTACCTTCTGTTTCTATGACTTCTGGGCAGTTCTCTTTGATAATTTCCTGGAAAATAGTGTCCAGGCTCTTTTTTTCATCATACTTTTCTGGAAGTCCGATGATTCTCAGGTTGTCTCTCCTGGATCTGTTTTCCAGGTCTGTTGTCTTCCCCAGAAGGTATTTCACATTCTTTTCCATTGTTTGATTTTTTTGGATTTGCTTGACTGATTCTTCTTGTCTCCTCGAGTCATTCAATTCCAATTGTTCGACCCTGATTTTCAGTGAGGTATTTTCTTCACTCACTTTTTAAGATCTTTTTCTAATTGTCCAATTGAGTTCTTTTGTTCTGTGGAATTTTTTTTCCATTTCGCCAATTTTGTTTTCCAGTTCACCAATCCTATTTTTCAAGGATTTGGTTTCTTTATCCACTCTCTCTTTAACTGACTTCTCCAGGCTCTTTTGCCAAGCCTCCCTCTCCTTATGCAGAGCCTCCCTCTCCTTTTGCCAAGTCTCCCTCTCCTTTTGCAAAGCCTCCTTCTCCTTTTGCCAAGCCTCCTTCCCCTTTTGCAGAGCCTCCCTTTCCTTTTCCCATTTTTCTTCTAGCTCCCTTGTGAGAGCCTTTTTAATTTCCTCCATGAGGTTCATCTGTGCTGAGGAACATATGATTTCCTCCTTTGGGGATTCACCTGGGGACTGTTTGTTTTTAGTCTCCTCAGGATTTGGAGTCTGCTCTTTATCTGTATAAAAGCTGTCCAGGGTTAAATTCTTTTTCAGTTTCTTGCTCATTCTGTCTATTTATCAAAGACAAACTATCAAAGAAACAGAAGGAAAAAAACCCCTTGAATGGAGGCTGCTTTCTTTGGGGGAGGGGCAGGGTATTCGTGAGGCACGGGTCCTACTGTGCTATGGCGCCTGCGCGCTGAGATCCGAGCGCTCTGAGATCCGAGCGGGCTGAGACACTGTGGGGAAGGGGTGGCCAGGTCCCGAGAGACTCCAGCTGTTTGGGGTTGTATTCTTCACCCCCGGTGTTTTTAGCTTCTCTGCTGGGCTGCTGACTCGCTGCCGGAGCAAATTATCCTGTAGCAAAGCTCTCCCCGCAGAGACGGCTGCGATCGCACCCCACCCCCTCTCCACTCTACCCGGTTCTGAGCTGCTATCTGTGCTCTCGCTGCAGCTGCTGCCCGCAGACTGCTTCCAAATACCGTCCCCGCCCTCGCGCAAAAACAGACCTTTCTTGAGGAGTCTCAAGGATGGTTTCTCTTGGTAAGTAATTGTATGTTTTTTTTCAGTCGAGCATTAATTCAGAGGCATGAAATGAAATGAATAGTGAGAGAAAAACACGGAGGTTACACAGCAGTGTATTTCCTCTCCGCCATCTTGGCCGGAAGTCGCTGCCTTCCAGAAATGCAGTGTCATGGGTGGGCTGTGAGCTGCCCAAGGACATGTGAGCTGCCCAAGGACATATCTCCTGCACTGTTCCAATAAACGCCCGAATGACCCTCAAACGTAAAACAGTCTCTAAATCCGTAGCCTTCCTGTGAATAATTCATGCATATTCCCCCATTTCCACCTCCCGCTTGGAGAGTGTGTGAATCACGGCAAAACTTTTGCCTCACTGCTAACGCCAGCAGGTGCTCACGATTCTGAAGTATCCTTTATCATGACTTTGAAGTAGTCCTTATCCACCTCGGGAAGGCTGAAGTGAAAGTCTTCCCACACAGGATTCACCAGATCTGGAGCATCTCCGAGGAATGTAAGTATCGTCTCTATCCTAGCTAAGATCTCTAAGCCTTTGACCCTATCTCCCTTCTGCGCTATTGTAATTCAATTTGTCCTGAGCCACGTTCAGGGGCCAATTGTTAGGGCCCCCCAGGGCCCTTTGCTTACTGACAAGTGAGGCCCATTCTGACCAGCAGAAACTCAAGGCCTGATAATGCAGAGACCCTGAGCAATGATGAGACAGGGAGCAGAGCTGGTGCAAATTTCATTCATTGCAGCTTCTACCAGCAGTCTTAAAGTCTTAGTTATCTCAGCTTAGCAAGCGCTCTCTAAGCCAATTATACTAAAACTACCAGGGACTGTCACTCCCATCTCGTGCCCATCGCAGACATGCCATGTAGTCAACAGAGGCAAGGCTCCTTCTGCTCAATGCCATCTTGTTGTTCGCAGAGTGGGGCTCCTTCCTCCCAGTGCGATCTTCTTCAACCTTTAAGGCAGTTTGTGCGTCCAAAGATACCTGAGGGTTGGCAGCCCCTTACACTACTAGATGTTTCACATTCTATTTTTTTTCCATTCTTTTGATTTAATATATATATATATATTTCTTGGTGTCTTATAAAATCATTAGTTTCCTCTTGCACAATTCTCATTTTTAAGGTTTTTTTTTGTATAAATTTTTGCATTTTTTTCTAATTGGCTGTCTTTTTATAATTTTCTTGATTTTCTTATTACTATTAAATTTTTTAAAAATCTAATTTGATTCTGAGTCTTTTTAAAACTCTTCCATGGACTATTTTTTGGGCTTGTAACCGTTTTTTCCCTTTAAAATAGAAGTAGCTGTTTCAATTTCACTATCTTCTGAGTTTGAACTCAAACCTCTATCACCTTAGTAGCCATTTATAGCTGGCTGCTAAGGTGATAGAGGTTTGAGATCAACTAGCTATCTACAGTTTTTTCTCTTTTGCTTATTCATTTCTTAATTTCTTTTCTTTTTTCTCTAATAGCTTATTTCTTGGCTATTAACTTTGTTAACATCAAGCTCTGATTGTGTTAAAGTTGGAGGATAATGTATCAGGCTTTAGGTGTTTTTTTCCCCCTGAACTCTACTGCAGTCTGACTTCAGGTGGTCCTCTTTTTTTGTGAGTCACAACCAGAGGCTCCCAGTAATGCTGTCATTAAAGCTGTTCTTAGTCTCTGCAGTACCTCCCCCAGCTGCAAGTTTCAGCTCACCCATCTGCCTGGACTCAAACTGGGGACTCAGTTTTCCTGCAAGTGCCCACAGCCCACAGGATCTCTGACATCCCTCTGCAACCATACTCACTAAATGTACTCATTCCTCCTCACTCAGCCACAACCTATTAGCTGCTCTCATAGAACTAGTGAGTTAATCAGTCAATAAACATTTATTCAACCCTTGCTAAGTGCTAGGGATGCAAAAGACTGTCTTTCAAAGAATCAAATCAAAAGTGAAAAACCACATACTAATGAGATATACAGGATATGGTGAAGAAAATTAATAAAAAGATTTTTATAAATAAATTAAAAAAAATTGAAGAGGTTCTGCCCTTAAGTGTGACCTGCATTGATTCACAGGTGTGACTTAGAAGAAGCCATCCTCTACCACCAAAACCTCACCTCCCAATATGGGTGGGATTTAAGTAGTTAGACATCTCCAAAGCCTTTATCTCCCTTATCTCTTACTTCACTTCATATGTAGATCTCAGTCTAAGACAAGTTGGCAAGCAGTTCTGGAACCACTAACTAAAGGTAACTCCCAGTCAGGACAATACCTTCATGAGATAGCTTTGTAGTCCTATGCCAGCATACTGTGGCTTCTCACCCCCCAAAAACACTGTCTGGGAAATTCCTGGTCCATATTTTCAATTATTATGCACCTATAGTGTGCCAGCTACAGTGTTAAAGCAGTGTGGCTTAAAAAAAAGGGCTAAAGACTATCTGTGCCCTTGCAGAATTTAGGCTAATATGGGAGACAATATACAAACAACTTTGTACAAATGAGATTCATACAGGAAAAATGAGGTTATCTCAGTAGGTAGGCACTAGCATCGAGGAAGAGTGAGAAAGCCTTCTTGTAGAAGGTAAGATTTTAGATGAGCCTTGGAAGAAGCCACAAGGGAGAAAATTCTAGGCATCAGGAACAGCCAGTGAAAATAGATAGAATTAGAAGATAGAATACCTTATGTAGAGACGTTTCTTGAACAGCAAAATAGCTAGTGTTGCTGGATTGTAAAATATATGAAAATGAGTAATATGAAAATGAGGATTAAGGAAATTGGGAAGGTGGGATTGAGTTATGGAGGGATTAAAAAAAACAGAGGATTTTTTTTATGGGATCCTGGGAGAGAGAGAAAGACGCTGAAGTTGGTTAAATAGGTAACTTGGGGGGAGTGGTGGTGACAGTGGACAGACTTGCACTTCAGAGATAGCTTTATCAGCTCAGGAGAGACTGAAGGCAATTAGCATGTATTGAAGTAGTCCAGTCAGGGATGGAAGAAAGAAATGAGGCAGTGGGAAAGAGGAAAGCCCAGAGAAAGGAAATAGAAAGACAGGGAAGAGGAAAGAGACAGGAAGTGATGAAAGTGTACACCAGCATAATGGCTGTATCAGAGGAAAGGAAGCTGCATATATAAGAAGATAGAAGTAACAGAACTTGTATACAAAATCTTTTAAAATTTGTCCTCAGTCTGCCTTCACATTAGAAAGTCTGGTGTTACCATATTCGCACTACTACTACACAGTTACTTTCAGGATCTTAGGGTTTACCTTGATGTGGGGAAGAAATGTTCTTAAGAATTGTCATAGTTCCTGAGCCCCCATTGGTAGAGTTGCCATTTATACAAACTTAGACACAATGACACCAGTAACTCTTTTTAAAAATAGATTTTTATTAACTTATTTTGTTTTCTCATTGCCTACATTTCTCTCCAAATACTTTCCATTATTAGCTTCCACAGAGTCGGATCTAAAAAAAATTTAAAAGAAAAATATTTTTAAAAATCAATATATTGAAAAAATCTAGTATAACATAAATCTTCCATGTACTTATTGGTCCTCACCTCTGCACAGAGTAAGGTATATTTTCATGAATCCTTTTTGATATATGAAGATATGTTTACTTTTTCTATAATTTCACAATTTCAAGTTTTTCTTAAATATTAAATTTGTGATCTTATTTTTAATATTGCTTTTACTTTCCCCTGTATCTTTTACCTTACTTTCTCTTGTATAAATTACCTATTAGAAAAAGAATTTTTTTAGAAAAAAGAAGAGTAGTGAGAAGAAAAAAAATGAGCATAACCAATTAACAGACACAAAAAATGATGTTCTCATGGATTCCTATCTCTGCATGGTATAAGAAGAAACTATTTTCAGTACATCACTTGTTTGGGGCCAAGATTGTTTTTATAATTTTCCAGCATTCTATTTTGATTGTTTTATCATTGTGTTTTTTTTTCATGGACACTGTTGAAGAATTTGTATACATTATTTTCTTGGTTCTGGTCACATTACTTTGTATCAATTGTATACAATTTTATGTTTCTATGCATTCATCATGCTTTCAGTTTTTTTTTTTTTTTACAAAATATGAATATTCCATTATATTTTATGTATCAAAATTTATTTAGCTATTCCTCATTTAGTGATCATCTACTTTGTTCATGTTTTGCATACTTCCAGAAAACTTTCATGAATGCTGCTACCACTTAGTTCCATCAACCAAATATAATTGTCTATGTTTGTACAACCTTTTCTTCATTTATGATTTTTGCCTTTTGTCATCATTGTAAATTTTCAGAGTATGAGGTGAATCTTTGGGGGTTATTTTTTATTTTTTGCATTATCCTTGTCATTACTTTTTGCAATATTTGTTTCTTATATTTCGTAATGGTGCACAATTCTTTTGATAATTCATTGTTCGCATCCTTTGATATATTTTGAGGAATAACTTTGGTCTTACATAGTTCTATTTGTTGTTGATATATATTAAATAAACACATTAATCAAAGATATGTATTACCAAGATTTTCCCTCTATAGATAATCTTCCTTCTTATTCTGCAAATTTATTTTTGTGCATACAAAGGATTTTCAGTAACATGTAATCAAGATTTTATATTAGATCTTTTATTTTTTTAAATTTGCTTTTCTGTTTTGTTTGGTTAAGAATTCAGCTTAAGGCTGGTGCAGGCATCTGTCACCCTGTCTTGTTACCACTACACGACTGATTTCATGGGTATATTGCCTTTTTACAACCCAATTAGTTTTAATAACCCTACTAAATATATATCTATAAACCACACTGTCATGGTCAGCTTATTACTTTGAATGTGGGGATTTCCAAAACAGTTCAATCTTCAAGAAAAACTTCTGAGGCAGAGCTCTAAATCAATTACACCTTATTTAAGGATCTAATCTAAATAATAGATTATTTAATTAGGTCCTCTAATGGAGTGGACCTCAGATCTTCCTTACAATTTGAGATGCACCCTCCTCCCTCCAGGGCCTTAGTTTTTTAGAGCTTGACACCCAAACAATACAGTTGGAACAGACCAAAGAGACCTTTTGCTTTCCCAACCAGTCTTTTTTATCCCTTGATTTTATTCTATACTTTTCATTAAAATAAATGCTATAGAATGGTACTTCAGACAAATTGCCATATAGTTTAATGATTAATCTCAAAACTCCCAGAATCCGCTAGAAAGGTGTTTTTTGTTTTTTGTAAATAGTTCTATTACTTTAACTAACTTTATTTTTATACATCGAATTTGATCAGGGCTGGGTTCACAGGAAAGAAGAAGGTTTTTCCTTTTTAAACTAGGAAATAAATGTTTTCCTGTATTCTTTTTGACTGCACCTCTTAGAAGTTCTTTCTGGTTGCATTTAAAATATTTCAAAGTAACAGAATCTTGCTCACATCACAAACAAAAACAACAAATTAAATACAGTTAAAAACGGGTGGCCAGAGGGAAAGTAATACCATGGCAAGTTAAGTAGTAGAATTAAAGAAGAGTTAGCAGGGATAGAAAAGAAGAGATATAGATAAATTCTACAACAAGGATCAGGAGTTCAATTTATTAGGGAAAAAAAGTATGGCTAGTTACCATGTCAGTGTCACAAAGTAAAATTTAAAGATTCACTCAGGAAAAAAATCTACATTGTATATCAGCCATACTAATATTGTTTTTGAGTCATGTTTACATTTGGGTAAATGAGTGAATATATATGTGTCTGAGTAGATATGTATGCATGTCGTTCTTTCAGTCTGTGTGTGTATAGATATGTATGTGTGCTGGATCTGTGGATGTGTGTGAATGTACATGTATAACACACCCAATTTGATCAAGGCTCGGTTCACAGGAAAGTCAGGTTTTTCCTTTTGCAACCTGGAAATAAACGTTTCCCTGTATTCTTCCTGACTGCACTTCATAGAAGTTCTTTCTGGCTACGTTCAAAAGCTTTCAGAATAACAGAATCTTGCTCGCAGCACAAACAATAAGAAAATAAATACAGTTAAACATGAGTGGGCAGAGATAAAGTAATAGCAAGTGAAGTTAAGGAACAGAATTATAGAAGAGTTAGCAGAGATAGAAAAGTAGAGATATAGACAAATCCTACAACAAAGATCAGGAGTCCAAATCATCAGGGAAAAAAAATATGGCTAGTAATCACTGATCTCACACAAAGTAAAATTCAAAGATTAAATCAGGAAAGAAATCTACATTATATGTCAGCCATACTAATATTGTTTTTGATTCATGTTTACATATGGGTAAATGAGTGAATATATATGTATTTGAGTATATGTAGATTTGTATGCATGTTGTCCTTTCACTGTTTGTGTTTATAGATATTAAGTGTGTCAGAGTGGTGGATATGCGTGAAAGTATATGTATACCATCTTCACTGTATTGAATATACATGTATATGTATATAATTTTTTATCTTTCTCTATCCCATCCTTGCAACAAGGAGTGGGGTAAAAGAGCTTGGAGAGAGAGAGACTCTGCCTTTCCTTTCCTTCAAAATCCTCAATCTTATCTATCAATTATCAAATTTACTTTCCCAATCAGTCCTTCTTATCCTTTGCTTTTATTCTATACTTTCCATTAAAATAAATTCTATAGCATGCTGTCTTAAACAAATTGCCAAACAATTTACCAATTAATCTCAAAACTCCAAGAATTCTCTAGAAATGGTTTTTTTTTTTTTTGGTAAATAGTTCTATAATTATAACTAACTTTATTTTTGTAGACCCAATTTGATCAGAGCTGGGTTCACAGGAAAGAATCAGGTTTTTCTTTTTTCAATCTGGAAATAAATGTTTCCCTGTATTCTTCCTGACTGCACGTCTTAGAAGTTCTTTCTGGCTTCATTTAAAATCTTTCAAAGTAACAATTTTGCTCACAGCACAAACAATAACAAAATTAAATACAGTTGAAAATCGGTGGGCAATTAATAGTAATAGCAAGCCTAGTTAAGGAGCAAAATTATAGAAGAGTTAGCAGGGATAGAAAAGAAGAAATAGACACAAATCCTAGAACAGGGGTCAGGAGTCCAATTCATTAGGGAAAAAAAGTATGACTAGTAATCATTGATCTCTCACAAACTATAATTTAAAGGTGCAGTCAGGAAAGAAATCTACATTATATGTCAGCCATACTAATATAATTTTTGATTTATGTTTACATATGGGTAAATGAGTGAATATATATGTGTCTGAGTATATGTAGATATGTATGCATGTCATTCTTTCACTGCCTGTGTGTATAGATATGTATATGTGTCAGATCTGTGTATGAGTGTGAATGTATATGTATACCATCATCATTGTAAAGAATATATATAAATTTTTTTTCCCTTCTCCATCCCATCCCTGTAGCAAGGACTGTGGTAAGGGAGCTTGGAGAGAGAGAGACTTTGTTTTTCTTTCAAAATCCTCTATCTTATCAATCAATTATCAAAATTGCTTTCCCAACCAGTCTTTCTTAACCTTTGATTTTATTCTATACTTTTCATTAAAATAAATTCTATAGAGTGGTACCTTAGACAAATTGCCAAACAATTTCATGATTAATCTCAAAACTCCCAGATTCCGATAGAAATTTTTTTTTTTTGGTAAATAGTTCCATAACTATAACTAACTTTATTTTTGTAGACTCAATTAGATCAGGGCTGGCTTTACAGGAAAGAGTCAGGTTTTTCTTTTTTCAATGTGGAAATAAATGTTTCTCTGTATTTTTTCTGAATGCCCCTCTTAGAAGTTCTTTCTGGTTGTATTTAAAAACTTTCAAAATAACAGAATCTTTCTCACAGCACAAACAATAACAAAATAAATACAGTTAAAAATTGGTGGGCAGAGGTTAAGTAATAGCAAGCGAAGTTAAGGAGCAGAATTATAGAAGAGTTAGCAGGGATAGAAAAGAAGAGATATAGACAAATCCTACAACAAATCAGGAGTCCAATTCATTAGGAAAAAAAGTATGGCTAGTAATCATTGATCTCTCACAAAGTAAAATTTAAAGATTCATTCAGGAAAGAAATCTACAGTATATGTCAGCCAAACTATTATTGTTTTTGATGCGTGTTTACATGTGGGTAAATTAGTGCATATATATGTCTGAGTATATGGAGGTATATATGCATGTCGTTCTTTCATTGTGTGTGTGTGCATAGATATGTATGTGTTTCAGATCTGTGGAGAGGTATGAATGTACATGTATACCATTTTCATTGTAAAGAATATATATATATATATATATATACACACACATATATATGTATATAATTTTTTTTTCTTTCTCTATCCCATCTTGCAGCAAGGATTGTGGTAAGGGAGCTTGGAGAGAGAGAGAGACTTTTTCTTTCTTTCAAAATCCTCTATCTTATCAATCAATCATCAAAATTGCTTTCCCAACCTGACTTTCTTATCCCTTATTTTTTTTTCTATACTTTTCATTGAAATAAATTCTATAGAGTGGTAACTTAGACAAATTGCAGAACAATTTAATGATTAATCTCAAAACTCCCAGAATCCACTAGAAATTGTGTGTGTGTGTGTGTTTGGTTTTGGTAAATAGTTCTATACTTTTACTAACTTTATTTTTGTAGACCCAATTTAATCAGGTCTGGGTTCAAAAGACAGAGTCAGGTTTTTCCTTTTTCAACCTGGAAATGAATGTTTCCCTGTATTCTTCCTGACTGCACCTCATAGAAGTTCTATTTGGCTGCATTTTATATCTTTCAAAGTAACAGCTCACAGCACAAATAATAACAAAATAAATACTGTTAAACATGGGTGGGCAGAGGTTAAGTAATAGCCAGTCAAGTTAAGGAGCAGAATTAAAGAAGAGTTAGCAGGGATAGAAAAGAAGAGATATAGACAGTGGAAAAGGCTAGGTTCACAAGACAGAATAGTCAACTATAGCAATCTAGTGTTTGACAAACCCAAAGCCCCTAACTTCTGGGAAAAGAATTCATTATTTGATAAAAACTGCTGGGATAATTGGAAATTAGTATGGCAGAAATTAGGCATGGACCCACACTTAACACCATATACCAAGATAAGATCAAAATGGGTCTATGACCTAGGCATAAAGAACGAGATTATAAATAAATTAGAGGAACATAGAATAGTTTATCTCTCAGACTTGTGGAGGAGAAAGAAATTTGTGACCAAAGATGAACTAGAGACCATTACTGATCACAAAATAGAAAATTTTGATTACATCAAATTAAAAAGCCTTTGTACAAATAAAACTAATGCAAACAAGATTAGAAGGGAAGCAACAAACTGGGAAAACATTTTCACAGTTAAAGGTTCTGATAAAGGCCTCATTTCCAAAATATATAGAGAACTGACTCAAATTTATAAGAAATCAAGCCATTCTCCAATTGATAAATGGTCAAAGGATATGAACAGACAATTTTCAGAGGATGAAATTGAAACTATTACCACTCATATGAAAGAGTGTTCCAAATCATTATTGATCAGAGAAATGCAAATTAAGACAACTCTGAGATACCACTACACACCTGTCAGATTGGCTAAGATGACAGGAAAAAATAATGATGAATGTTGGATGGGATGCGGGAAAACTGGGACACTAATGCATTGTTGGTGGAGTTGTGAACGAATCCAACCATTCTGGAGAGCAATCTGGAATTATGCCCAAAAAATTATCAAATTGTGCATACCCTTTGATCCAGCAGTGTTTCTATTGGGCTTATATCCCAAAGAAATACTAAAGAAGGGAAAGGGACCTGTATGTGCCAAAATGTTTGTAGCAGCCCTGTTTGTAGTGGCTAGAAACTGGAAAATGAATGGATGCCCATCAATTGGAGAATGGCTGGGTAAATTGTGGTATATGAATGTTATGGAATATTATTGTTCTGTAAGAAATGACCAGCAGGATGAATACAGAGAGGACTGGCGAGACTTACACGAACTGATGCTAAGTGAAATGAGCAGAACCAGATCATTATACACTTCGACAACGATATTGTATGAGGACATATTTTGATGGAAGTGGATTTCTTTGACAAAGAGACCTGAGTTTCAATTGATAAATGACGGACAAAAGCAGCTACACCCAAAGAAAGAACACTGGGAAACGAATGTGAACTATCTGCATTTTTGTTTTTCTTTCCGGGTTATTTATACCTTCTGAATCCAATTCTCCCTATGCAACAAGAGAACTGTTCGGTTCTGCAAACATATATTGTATCTAGGATATACTGCAACATATCCAACATATAAAGGACTGCTTGCCATCTAGGGGAGGGAGTGGAGGGAGGGAGGGAAAAAAAAATCGGAACAGAAACGAGTGTCAATATAAAGTAATTATTAAATAAAAATTAAAAAAAAAAAGGAAATGATGATTCTGGTGGGTGGAGACAAGGGAGTGGAAAAGGAAGGGGAAGGAGAGACTGCTCACATTGCCATTGCAACGGCCCTTCAGCTCAGTTCTCTGTCTGCTAGCTGGCTTCCTGTCGCAGCTGCCCATATTGCTATCGCAATCCTTCTTGCCCATATTGCTATCGCAATCCTTTTTCACCTCTTCACTTCAATAAAGACTGAAGATTTTTCCCTTAACCTGAAAAAAAAAAAAAAAGAAGAGATATAGACAAATCCTACAACAGAAATCAGAAGTCCAATTCATTAGGGAAAAAATATGGCTAGTAATCATTGATCTCTCACAAAGTAAAATTTAAAGATTCAATCAGGAAAAAAATCTCCATCATATGTCAGCCATACTAATATTGTTTTTGATTCATGTTTACATATGTGTGAGTGAATATATATGTGTCTGAGTATATATAGAGATATATACATGTCGTTCTTTCACTGTGTGTGAGTATAGATATGTAATTGTGTGGAATATGTGGATGGGTGTGAATGTATATATGTAGATATATATATATGTATATATATACATACATGTGTGTATGTATTCTTGTGTATTGTATGGGGGTGTGTGTGTGGATGTCAGTATATTTACATGTGTGAATATATCTATTACATGTATTTGTGATTAACTATAGCTTGCTTGGGGTAAGTTGAGGGATGAAAGGAAGAAAAGAATAAATTTTTAAAAGTACACAGCAAAGAACAAAAGAACAACCTATAAGGAAGCATAGAAAAGATCAACCCTCATGAATATAATTTTCTGTACTATTTTATATCCTTCCTCAAAATATAAATTTATTGTTAAATATTTTTAATCTTCCCAGATGTTCTGCTTGGGACATGACAATATTCTATTCTGTTCTGTTTTCCTTTCCTTTCTTTTTTCTAATCTGTTTTTTTTAATAAATAGAAAATTTTTAAAAATGTATAAGAAGAAAAAAAAACAAAGTAAAAAAAAGAATTCAAACATAAGCAGAAAACACATAAGGAAAGATATTAATAAGACAAGGGGAAATATGGCTTCCATATCAGTGAAATGAGTCTAGACATCTAGGAATAGACCTTACAAGAAAAGGAAAACAAAACAAGATGAGGAAGAGGACCCTGAAGAAGAGGGAAAAAAATCAATAACCTGTTTTCTAAATGTTTGTAGCAATTAGAGAATGGCTAAATAAGTTGGTATATGATTGTGATATAATGTTACTATAAGAGAACTTGAGCTCATTTATTTTAGAAAAACATTGAAAGACTTGCACGAAGGAGTGAAATATAAAATGAACAGAATTCTCCAAGAGAATATTGCATACAAGAACAGCAATATTGGTTTAAGAAAAGAAGACAGAATTAAGAATTACAAGACAGGACACAGAGTGATAACTTATTGATTATATTTTATTGCATAAGCACATTAGTAGTGAAAAAACCTGAGAATCACAAAGCAAAAAGTAACATAAGAAAACTGTCCAGAACTTATGAATGCAGAAAACAATGTCACTTGTCATATTCAACAAATTTCTTCCAAGAAAACAAAACAAAAATAAACTTATTACACAATAGTTTAATTGCACAAATTGAATGACAAACAAGAAGTTCTGCAAGTGACAAGGAGAAAGACCTTCAAAGATAAAAGGAAAAGAAGTTAAAATAACCTGAGATTATCCTTCATTCATCAGATGGCATAGAAGGGGATGGAATAATGTGAAGAAGTTCTGAAGCACAAAGAAGTTTAAGATATAGTTCAAGATTTGCATATTCTGGAAATGTGAGGCTAGTTATCAGTAAAAAGGAGATTGACATTCAATAAAAAAAGAGACACTTGAAACATTCCTGCAGTGAAAACATGAACTGATCAAATTATTTCCTTTGTTTGAACCAATGAGAAATGACTGAACAACAATAAAATGAACCCCAGAAATCCAAGAAAGGTAAATAAACATATCAACAGAGAAATTGATAAATAATAAAATTAATTTCCTTAGAACAAAAAGAAAAAAGCTAGATAGAAAAAAAAATAATGGAGTTAACAACAAAATAACAACAGATGGATTGATCTTTCTTTCTAAAAATACAATAAGAAAAGATTGAAAATAAAACTTAATAGGAGTAATGGTGGAAGATAAGGCCTTAAATACCATAGACTAAAATACATAAAACATATAATCTGGAGAGTGAAGTAATGTTTTCTGTGTGACTAAACTGTAGGACAGGATGGTACATTAAAGGGTAGGTGAGAGGAAGAAAATGGAAGACAATTTATGATATAAACAAATTAAGCTTAAGTTTAACAACAAAAGAAAAATAGCTACAAGAGAATGTACAAAAAAAGCAAAAAGAAAATTTGAAATAAAAGTAAAAGAGGAAAATCTTGTTTCAATGGTGAGAGAGGGTGCCACTGAAGAAACTTCTCATAGGAGGGGGATATATTCTATAATTGGAGCAGATAAAGACCTTATACTGTGTATAATTTGCAGTGATCTGGTGCTTAGAAAATCCACTAGTTCTGAGAGATTATTGTGCTTCCATGGCCAATATCCTGCCTTGGGATCAGGAGAATTGGAGCTCCCTAGAACAAATGAAACTCAGGAGACATGGATCCAGAGAGGAAATTTCATGACAAAAGGGAAACAATTATCAATGGGTGGGCAAATGGTAGTAATGAACTCAGAGTCAAAAGAAAATTTCTACCAACTTTTATTCTTTCTATATCCTGTAAAAATGGATGTTTCTAAGAAAGACATGCAATAGAAAAGGGGGGAAGGAGTAAGATCTACAAGGTAATAATAACAACTGTTTAGAAGAGCGAACTCAAAACATACCTTAGAAGGTACCTTTAATTTCCAGAAAAAAATAGAGAGATTAAAGAAGGAACAAATAAGCATAAGGACCATGAATCAAAGAATAAAAGTCTAACATAGACAGAAAGGGAAGGAAGCAACGAGGAGAATGAATGAAAAAGATATAGAAAATGAAATGAAAATTAACAAACAAAATCTCCTTTCAGGGCAGGGAGGGAGATTTTGATTATTTAAGTGACAGAGAAAAAGAGGGGAATATTTGGAGTAGAGAAAAGAAGATAGGAAAAGGAGTTAATAAGTTAATTAAAACGCAAAAACTAGGGGAAAAGAGAGGCATTTGAGAGTAAGGAGTAGAAAGATGATGGGAAAAATTATCTTAAAGTCGATTAATCTAATATAAGTGAAGAGACAAAATACTGTCCTTACCAAAGAACAGAGAAAAATACCAATTTGAAAAAAAAGAAAATAAAAAATTGCACTCTATGTAGTGGAGATGATATTGGGGCAGTTCATACTGGGTCTCCAAAAAAAACCCCACTAACAGTTAAAAAGACCAGCACTGAGAATTTTGGAACCATGTTATAAGTGATTATACCTCTAGAACAGTCACTGATCTTCTATCTTTCTGTCACAAAGATACTGAAGAGGCCATAAGTCTCATCACTATTCTGGATCCAAAAATCATCCATTACTCTATCCATTACTTCTCCTCCCATCCCAAATCTTTCTTTTCTATCAGGGTTAACGATATTCAATTTTGCTTCTTTGGAGTACTCTTTTTTAAAAATTTTATTTTTAATTTATGAAATAAAGCAAGCATTTCCATAATGCTTGTACAATAAAAAGTGCAATGCAATACAATAAAAAGCGGATTGCATATGAAATTATAAATCTATTACATACAATTTGCTATTTCTTTCAAATAGATAATAAAACTATTTCATAAATTTCTTATTTTTCTTTCCTTTTTACTGCCACCTTAGAGATAGCTACCATTAGACACAAATTTGCGTATGTATAATACAATACAATATAATATAATGCAAGATAATTTATTCCCTCAAAGTTGTTCTTAAAACAATATTGCCATTATTGTATGCAATATTCTCTTGGTTCTGTTCATTTTGTATTTCATTACTTCATGAAAGTCTTTAAATGTTTTTCTGAAGTCATTGAGCTTATCATGTCATAGCATAATAACATTACATCGCAATCATATACCACAGCTTGTTTAGCCATTCCCTAATTGCTACAAACATTTTAGAACACATAGGTTCTTTCCTTTCCCACTAATATTATTTTCAGAAACAGACCAAGTGGTAGTATTGCTGGATCAAAGAATATAGGTAATTGGAGTCCTCTTTTGAGAAGCTGTTTTCTTCTTCTGCAGGAGTTAGATAAAGGCTCCTCCTTCATCTAGGGATTTGGGATTGTGACCGTGTCTGCTAAGAAATCTGCTTTTATCTAGCTTAATGAAAGATAATTTTTGTTTGTACCATCCCAGCAAAAAGGAAGGATATGCATAATTTCTCTAAGATTTATGAAGCTTTCACAGCAATAGCAGGATTGTACAGTGATCAACTATGATAGACTTGGTTCTTCTCAGAGGTTCAGTGATCCAAAGGCAATCCCAATAAAATTTGGAAGGAAAATGGCATCCAAATCCAGAGAGAGAACTATGGAGACTGAATGTAGATCAACATACTGTTTTCATCATTTTTTTCTTGTTTTTTTATTCCTTGTGATTTTCTCTTTTGTGCTGGTAATGTATTTGAATTTTTTTCTGACTCTTTGTAGTATTTTTTTCCTTGGTCTGATAGTTCTGGAATTTAGCCATAATATTACTCGGAGCTTTAATTTTGGGGTATCTTTCAGTAGGTGATTGATGAATTCTTTCTATAGTTATTTTGCCTTCTGACTATGATATCTGGGCTGTTCTCTTTGATGATTTCCTAAAAAATAGTGTCTAGACTTTTTTCAGGAAGTCCAATAATCCTTAGATTATCTCTTCTAGAGCTGTTTTCCAGGTCTATTGTTTTCCCAAGTAGGTATTTAAAATTTTTTTTTCTATTTTTTTGGTTTTGCTTGACTGATTCTTAATATCTCCTCAAGTCATTGATTTCCATTTGTCCAGTTGTGATTTTTAATGAATTACTTTCTTCATTTACTTTTTTATTTCTTTTTGTATTTGTCCAATTGAGTTTTTAAATGAGTTGTTCTATGGAGTTTTTTTTTTCCATTTCCCTATTTTTTTTTAAGGAGTTAATTTTTTTCCAATTTGCAAATTCTGTTTTTCAGGAAGTTGTTTTCTTTTTTCATTTTATCTTTTAGTGAGTTATATGCCTTATCCAGATGCTCTTGCAAAGTTTTCCTTTTCTTTCCCCAATCTTCTTCTAACTCTCTTTTAAGATCCTTTTAAATTTCTTCTATGAGAGCCTTATGTGATGGGGACCAGATAATATCCATTTTTATATCTAGAGACAATCTGTTTTTAGTCTCCTCAGGGTTTGAAATCTCCTCTCTTTCAGTTAGAAACAATCTATAGGTAGAGTCAACTTTGCCTTTTTACTCATTTTAAATATTAAAAAAAGATGCTGAGGTCTGCTTCTGGGGCAATAAGGACTTTCCAAGCTTCCTCTACAGACAACAGGAAGTGGCAGTGAAGCAGCAGTGAGACAGTACAGGCTGTGCTGGGATTAGCAGCTGTTATGAGATTAATGGGAAAGGCAGTGGCTGTGCTGGAAACAGCAACTGAGGCTGTGCTTGGATCATGCTGAGTCACTCCAGGTGTTGGAGGTTGTGGCCAGGTCCTGTAGGACTCTGGGGTTCACTCTTTACCCTCTATTTGTATGAAGGAAATTTTAGAACTTCTCTTCTGATTTATTGGCTTGCTGCCAAGGAAGAGTAGCCAATATTCTGGTAGAGTTCTCTCCTCAGGTTTTCCACCCATGGAGACCACACCCCTACCCCAGTCTGCTCAATGTGAGCTGACCTGCCTCCTTGCCTACCTGTGCCTGTGCCTGGCCTGTCCTCCTCCCATTACTGCCCATGACCAAAACACAACTTTTCTGGTGATCTTCATGATTATTTTCTGTTTCTAATGTATGTACTTCCAGTATTCATGGGTTTTGACAGTCTAGCACTAACTCAGAGGCTGAATTTCATAAATAGTTTGAAGGTAGCAGGGGAGCTCAGAATGAAGCATGTGTCTTCTCTGCCATCTTGGCTCCCCAGATGATTTTCTTAGGTGAAAAAGGACAGCATTGATCTGGGATTTGAGAAGCTCTTTCTCATTCCAATTCTGCTTCTATCTTAATTATATAACTTTAGATAAATCACTTTCTTTTTTATATTTAATATTTAATTTCCCCCATCAACATCACTAAAATTTTTTTTAATTTCAAATTCTCTCTCTCCCTTTCCCCTATGCCCACTGAGCATGTAAGCAATTTGATATAGGTTATATATATTCCATACTCCATCATTTCTTTCTCTGGAGATGGATAGTATTTTTCATTGTAAGCCCTTCAAAATTGTCTTGGATCATTGTATTGCTCAAAATAGTTAAATCATTCACAACTGATCACTGTACAATATTGTTACAATACTGTTACTGCACACAATATTGCACTGGTTTTGTTCATTTCACTTTGCATCAGTTTATGAGTCTTTCCAGGTTTTTTCTGAAAGCATCCTGTTCATCATTTTTTTATAACACAATAGTATTACATCACAATCATATACAATAACTTCCTTGGCCATTACCCAATGATGGATATATATCCCCTAAATTTCTAATTCTTTGCTACCACTAAAAGAGCTTCTATAAATGTTTTTGAATATATGTGTCCTTTCCCTTACTGTTTTTTCTCTTTAGGATACAGATCTAGAAAGATATTGTTTGGTCAAAGAGAATGCACAGTCTTATAATCCTTTGGGCATAGTTCCAAATTACTATACAAATGGTTGAAATAGTATACAACTTCACCAACAGCGCACTAATGAATCAATTTCCCAACATCCCCACCAACATTTGTTATTTTTCTTTTATGTAATATTAGTCTATATGACATGTGTGGAGTGATAGCTCAGAGTTGTTTTAGCAGGCATTTCTCTAATCAATACTGATTTAGAACATTTTCCCCCATATGACTATAGATGGCTTTAATTACTTAATTCAATTAACAATTCCTTGCCACCCCAAAAAGGTGCTATAAACATTTTTATACATGTGAGTCTTTCCCTCTCTTTTCTGATCTCTTTGGGGTACAGACTCAGTAGAGACATAGCTGGATTAAAAGATACACAGTTTTATAACTCTTTCCCTTTCTTTTATGATCTCTTTGGGGTATAGACCTAGTAGAGACACAGTTGGATTAAAGGGTATGCACAGTTTTATAACTCTTTAGGCATAGTTCCAAATTGTTATACAAATGATTGAATTAGTATACAATTGCATTTCCCCCCCTGCTTCCATTCAATATTTTTATTCATTTATTTATTTTTATTATTAAAGCTTTTTATTTTCAAAACATATGCACTTGTAATTTTTCAACATTGACCCTTGTATAACCTTGTGTTCTAAATTTTCCTCTCCTTCCTTTTACCCCTTCTCCTAAAGGGCAAGCAATATGTTATAGTATACATCTTCAACAGCACATTAGTATCCCAGTTTTCCCAGATCTCCTCCAACATTTTTCATTCTTTACCTATCATTTTAACCAATCTGATATGTGTGAGGTGGTACTTCAGAGTTGTTTTAATTTGTACTTCTCTAATCAATAGTGATGTAGGGCATTTAAAACTGACTACACATGGCTTTAATTTTTTCATCTGAAAACTGTGGCTTCATATCTTCTGATCATTTATCAATCCTCTGACTTGTTTTCTTATAAATTTGACTCAGTTCCATATATATTTTTAGAATTCAGAACTTTATCAGAAACACTGGCTGTAAAAATTATTTGTCAGCTTTATGCTTCCCTTCTAATCTTGGCTGTATTGGATTTGTTTATGCAAAAGCTTTTTAATTTAATGTAATCAAAACTATCTACTTTTCATTTCATAATGTTCTTTCTTTCTTGTTTGATTATAAATTTCATTTGAAATTTCTTCCACAAAATAACTAATATGGAAAAGTGTTTTACATGATCCCATATCTTTGATCGATATTTTCAGACTCCTGTTTTTTTTCTCTTGTGGAGACAGATTCTATGCTGCATTGCTTCTTCATCAGCTCCTGTCAGTGCCACTCTCTGTTGTTTTTCTGTTGTGTGTCATCTCTGGTTAGCATTGTTATTACATCGTCTTGTATGGTTATGGCTGCTAAGAATCTATTGGATAAAATTTTTAGATAAATGTCATTTATTTGTATTCTGTCAAGCCATTAATCATAATCATACACTTGTAGAAAACCACACACTTTGCTTTAAAATGCTGACTCGAACATAGTGATGTTGTTTTGGTCCTCTTTGAGAATTTAGGGTTACAACCTCAAATATGTGCTAAGATAGCCTTTTATTTATGCATTTTTACCAGAGGTTGAACATTGGCATATGAGGTTTCCATCTCTGCTTTTAGTTACAGGCTCAAAGTAAAATCTTCAGCTGAGCTACTCCTTCCTTCTCAGAGGAGGAAGACTAAATTCTGCCACTATTGTTCTTTTAGCTTAAAACCCAGAAACATTTTTTTTAAAATCACAGCACAGCTCTTTTTAAAGGAAAGAGAACCCTTTAACACTCAATCACAATATTGGAGGGAAAAAACTTTAAGGGATTTTCCCCAATAAAGTGGAATATGTTTATTATTTTTCTAATGTTGACTAGAATAGGTATCCAGGTGCCAATCACTTTAAAATAGAGTTCTCCTTCATACATAGCTACTTTAGATTTAATTCTGTTCTCTTAAATTTTGTAGTCACAAGGGGCAAGGTCTTTGTCAGAGGCCTCTGCTAGGATGAAAATTTCTTGGGGCCTGCTGCTTAATTTCTGATTGCTCAAATATACTTTATTACTATCCTTTTAGAGGTACACTTCCAGAAAACAGTCAAGGGCTCCCAGGTTGAAGGTAGTTTTTTACCCTTAGTTTTTTAAGTCATAAACTTAGGAAATTGACATATACACATTACACACACATATTTTGGCACTTTGTATATGTGTGTGTGTGTGTGTGTGTGTGTGTGTGTGTGTATACATACATACATATATAGATAGATAGATATATGTATGTAGGTATATATGTGTATAAGTCTGTATGTGTGTGTGGCTACTTTCTTACCCAGGTGTCCTCAGTCTCTGATAGTTTGTCTGAGGAAAAGTCATCTGGGAATGTTCATTTTCCTCCTCTGGTCCATTCTCCTCAGTATGTGGGACGCTTCTTCTGTGAGTACCTGAAGTTGAGAAGAGTGGGGTCAAAGATCAGGCAAACAGTTCCCTTCTAGGAGGCTTGGCCACTGATGAGAACATGCAGCTCAGGATTCATTTCCTCCCTTCCTTCTCCCAAAATTAAAATCAGGGCAATTATCTGCCTAAAACCCAACATCCTTAATCTCTCATCTTCAGGTTACCTTTTATTTTGTAAATGCAATTACCTCTTAACCTTTGGTAGCAGATACATAATATTAGCAGGAACACACATACACCAAGGCTTAATAAGGCAGAATGATGTGAGTGATTCTCTGGATTCATGGTAGGCTCTGTATTGTCAGCGTCTACAACAATAAATCAGGATCATTAGCCATCAGTCTGTCACCAAGAAGTGAGATACAGGGCTACAAAAAGAGAATTTGTGAAAGAAGTAAGGAATGTGAAGGAGATAGAAAAAGGGAAACTGGCAGAAATTCTACTCTGTAAAATTTTTTGGTATTTGGATATCAAGGATTATGAAAGGAGGGAAAGAAGAGTAATAAAGAGAGAAAAGGGCCTGGAAGGTTTGAACAGAGAACAGGCATACAGAGGTGTCCACAGAAGCTTAGAATAAAGTATGACTATAGTCAGTGTCTGTCCTCCAGAGTGCCATCCCTACTCAGTTCTTTCCATTCTCCCCCATTTCTACCAGAAAGCTCAGTGTGCATCAATCATCTTCCTCTAGTACACCTCCTCACTCCCACCTCTCTTCTCTCTCCCTTCATTAAGGACACACCCAGAAGAAAAGGACATTGTTCCTCCCTCACTGTTTAAGGCTCACCTTCAGCCTTCAGGGATTGCTCTTCAATCCAAAGAATCCCAAGGAGAGGGCTGAGGAAGGACTGAGGGAGGGAGTGGCTCAGTAACTTTCACATGGTTCTACAAGGAAGCTCAGTCAGTTCTTTTCATTCACTGGGGCTGTCTAATGAATGTGTGACTCCTGACGGTCCTACTGGTTTCAGATTTCTGTCTTCAGCTTTCTTGTTATGTAAGGAAAGAGGAGAGCCACTTCTTTCCCCCTCTCTAAGGGGCAAAGTTGGGAATTACAGGTTCTGAGAAGATCTGAAAGTAGGACAGTGAAACAGTTTTTAAAAGTGTACAAGCGGGTGACAGCAGGTCGGGGTCTAAATAGGGCCCAGTGGTTCATTTACCAAGAACAGTTAAAATGAACTTCTGAGTAGTTATCCCTCCCAAGGATGATTTTATGTCAGCTTCATAACATCCACTGTCTTCAGTTGTCAGATTGCTTAATCTTAGAGATTTATCAGGAAGGAGAGACAACCAACCTCCCCTTGTACTGTGTGCTGTTAATGATCCAGTCTGGACTGCTCTCCCCTGCAGAGGTGTTGGCGAGGATCAGCTGTTTTGATACCAAGATCCACATAATTCTCTGGGTGTCATTTCCTATTTTTGAGTCTAAACTGAACATAGCATCATCTCCTTGGCTTCCTTTCAGAGATGTCACCACTTCCGAGTGGCAGATACCTGTGACAGGATGGAAATAAGAGTCATAAGTACACAGGAAAGGCCTGTTAGGTACATGAGGGAATAAAAAATGCAGAAAGGTCCCAAGAAAGAGTTTCACAAATCACAGCCATCTCAGAGGCATTGCAAAATGAAAGTCATTGTCATTCTCTGCAAACCTGACCCTTCTCCAGGCTCCTCAGCCCCACAGTGGGCTCAGTCCCCCAGGACAGGAGCGTTGAGTTCCCTTGACATTCCCCTCCTGCTCTGCATACCCAATGGACCACCACTTCTTCTCCCCTCCCTCTTTAGCCTCTCTCCCAGATCATCCCTTCCTTCTGCTCACACGGCCTCCCTTGGCCAGGCTCTCACCACCTCTCACCTGCACTAGGGCTGCAGCCTCCTAATGCATCTCCCTGCTTCTCTTCTCTCTCCTCCCTTCGACCCCGCTCAGAGCTGGCTTTCCTAAGGCACAGCCCGGGGGCTGCTCTAAAACCTCCCTGAGGAGTCCAGTTGCCTCCAGGATGAGGACGGGCTCTCCTGGAGCCTCCACAATCTGCTCCCCTTGGGGCTTTCTCATGTTCTTTACTCCCCTTTAAGCCTTCCCCATTGCAGACAAACTTAACCATTGGCTGCTCCCCAAAGCTGCCATTTCCCTCCCATTCCCACGGCTTCACTCAGGCTGAGCAGAAGCACAGCTCGCTTATATCTTTCTGAATCCTTTGCTAGGAGTTTGTCCTTTCTGGCCCTTTGTGATCCCATTTGGGGTTTTCTTGGCAGAGATGCAGGAGACATTTGCCATTTCTTTCTCCACTGCATTTTGCAGATGGGAAACTGAGGCAAACAGAGTTAAGTGACAGGCCCAGGGTGACATGGTTAGCGGGTGTCTGAGGCAGGATTTGAACTCAGGATTATGAGTCTTCCTGAATTCTGGCCCAGAACTCTGGCAGCCTCTAGTGGCCACATCTGAAGATTTATTGCCTTTCAAAGCTCAGCTCATGTGATGGGGGTGATGGAGGGTCAGAATGTGGCCTGGAATGGGAGTCAGAGCTTTACTAAGTGCCAGGGAGCCGGGCACCCTTTTCAGTGGGAGGGGGCTCATGGGAGGGAGAACTCTGGGCTGGCTTGCTCTTGCCTTACTCTGGGGCTGCAGCAAAATCACTTTCCTTTTGAAGGAGCCTTTTCTTATTTCTAAAATGAGACCAGACAATTCGATGACCCCTGAAGTCCCTTCCTGAACCAGTTAGGATCCTGGCTGCAGCCTAGTCCAGGATAGAGGAGCATTTCCTGGGGGGAGAGAGGGAGGGAGGAGCCCGGCAAGTTTAGTGATTTGTACAGGTTTATACAGACAGTGCAGCTCTGACCAGGAGGGTAAAGTTAGGAAAAGCTGAATTCAAATCCAGTTGTAGACGCTTCCTAGGTATGTGACTCTGGCCAAGTCACTTAACTTTTAGCTTCCTCTGTTTCCTCAATTTCAAAATGGAGATCCTAATAGCACTCACCACCAGGGTTGTTGGGAGGATCAATTGAGATGTTATTTATAAATATATATATACATATATTTTAAACACACACTCATAGATATACACACACAACTATCTCTAAATGTCATTAGTGCGGTTTGGGGGAAGACATACACATATATGTGCATATGTGTATATATGGACATATGTACAGAAATCTGGCATATTTAAGCATATGCTTAAGTTAGGCAGAGCAGTGACATGGCTCAGCAGAGCTGTTCCTGGTCCTGCCTGACCTCCTCCAGCTCTCCTCAGCTCTTTTGTCCTCAGACCTCCAGAGCTAGGCTCCCATCTGTGAGGGCACCCAGTAGCTTCCCTATTCTATGCTCTTTATGGCTTCCCTTCTTCTTTTCCCTGTGCCATCCTTGTTATTTCCAAGTCCTGAAGGCCTCCCTTCTCTCAACCTAACATTCTGAACTCCAGTTAAGAGGCTCAGAGTACTGGCTGTTCCATTTAGGTGTAATCACTCACCTGGGACATGACTGTGAGCAGAGTAGATAAGAATAAGGAAGGACAAGTTCCATAGCCAACTCATGAAATTCAGCATGGCTCTAGCCTGTGTTTTTTGGGAAATCTTCTCGGTAAATGGTTCAGTCTTTTTCCAGGATGTCTTTTATCTGGGTTCCAACTGATCTCACCAGCCTGTGTGCCTGCCCAGGACAGTCGATTTCAGCCTCCTGCACAGGTGCTCCTTGAATTTGCATAGACATGTTACATACATCCCGCCTCATTCAGCCATATTCCACACTGAAGGCTTAATGCTTTCTCACCTAGACTCAGCCCATGCTTTACACTCATCCCAGGAATCCAGCAGGAAGTGGGAACATCTATTAACTGCTCTGACAATCTTCCTCTTCCTCCCTCATCTTGGAACACTTCCCCCCTTTTCCCAGGGATCTCTTTTCTAACCTCCCTCTTTCCTTCAATTAATCTGCATTGTTTTAGAACTGAGCCTTATGTTTGAGCTGTCCATATTAACAGGTGAATATTATAATTTTCCTCTTTAAAACATAGGATCCTTGAGAGTTGGACTATCTTTATTTTGTCCTAACCCACAAAGACTTTATATTCTGTTGGAGGCATGGGGCGGAACAACATCTATACTTAAGTACATACAAAGTACATTCAGTGTAGATGAAAAGCAATATGACAAGGGAAGATGTTAACAGCTGGGGGGAGAAAGGGATGGGGAAGGGTTTCTATGGAAAGCAGTCAAAGGAGCTAGGAGGCAAGGGTAAGGAGGAAAGACATTCCTGGTATGGGGGCTATCAGTGAAAAGAAATGGAAACAGGAGCTGGACTTTCAAGTTCAAAGAGAGCAGGTCTTTATACCTGGATTGTTGAGTGTGTGTAGGTAATATGTAAAAAGACTAAAAAGAAAGGAAAAGGCCAAGTTGGGATGAACTTTATATGTCCCTTCTTTTTCCCCCAACAAAAAGGATAGATGAAAGGGAGATGCTGAAGTTCAGTAAGTGGGACCAGAAATGAGGGCAGTGTTAGGGTGACATGGTCAGATTTGTCCTCTGGCAGCTGGATGAGAATAATTTGTGATAGGGAGATACTTGAGGCAGGGAAAAAACTCAAAGACATTAGAGTTCAGGTGAGAAAAAAGTGAGATCCTGAACTAGAATGGTACCAGGATGAAGAGAGACAAAGGGATACTATTAGCAGGAGATATAGAGAGAGTTGTCAAGATTTGACAACTGATTGGTTATTGGTTATATAAGGTTATTAAGGAAGAACAGTAGAACACTCCATATCCTTGGGCTCAATTAAGTGAAGAAATAGATTACTTCAAAGACATAGAAAAAAGTATATGAACTGATGCAGAACAAAGTAAGCAGAAGCAGAACAATTTATATGATTATATCAATGTTATTGAAATCAACAATTTTGAGGAATTCACAAAATGATAGTGAATGAAAGAGGCAGAAAACAGAAGAATTTATAGAATAATAAGACCACAAAACACATAATTTTGAAAGTTCTATAAACTCTGATCAAAATAATGACCATGCATGACTTTAGGATTGATGATGAAACATTCTATCCATTACAGAAATGTTTAAGATACAAAATGAGGTGTTTATGTATATGAGCATGTGAGTATACGTATTTATATAAAATAGTGGAATAAATGTGTTGTTTATTGGTATTTGTTCTAAGAAATTTGTTTTTCTCCTCTTTTTTTTACATGAGGTGACAGGGAAAATTGATTTCTATTAATTAAAAAAAAGAGAAGTGTGTGTGCATGCACATGCGGTGGATCACCTGTAAAAGATATAAAATGTTCTTGCACTTTCAGATGAGGTCAATGTGTATAAGTTTCATTTAACTTTTAAAATTTGTTTCAAGAAATTTCTCATGAAAGGGAAGTAATGTATAAATGTTTGTAACATAAAAATAAATGATATCAATAAAATATAAAAAGAAAAGTGGTCAAAATGAGATTGAACAGTTTTAGGGAAATAATTCTCCAAGAGTGTGTCAAAAATTAAATGCTTATTGTTCAGTTTCATGTTATTTTTTCTTGACCCTAATCATTCTAAGTATCTTTGGAATTTTGCCTGGTATTTTGAGAATGTCATAAATTGCAACTCAAAAATGGCTTGTTAAAGGTTTTCAGAGCTGTGGAATAACTTTGCCCATCTTTGGTTCTCTTTCCTATCAACAAGCATTTTCTTCCATATAGCAGAACTTGACAGAGCAAAATCCTTCATATTGGCTTTCTGCACAATGCAGACCTGCCAGACAGCTCTTCTTCCACGACAAGCTGCATTGTTCAGTCAGCTCTCAATTTCTACTTATAGTGAAGCTGTAAACCCTTCTATCCTTTTTTGTTTCTTTCTTTCAAACTATTCTCAGCCAGGGACCAGAGCAGTCACTTGAGTTTTGTAATCTTCAGGTTAAATGTTAATTAATTATGAGATCATATATTTAGAATTGATAGGGAACCTTAGAAGTCATGGAGTCAAAAACTATCATTATACAATGAGGAAATTGAGGTCAGGAGTGGTAGAGTAACTTGCCCAAACCAGAGCTTCTTAAACTTTTTCTACTCTTAATCCTTTTTCACCCCAGAAATTTTAATGTGACCCCAGGTATGTAGGTATATAAATTAGGTATACAAATAAAACATTGATAATAATCATCTGATAATAAATCATAATTTTGCAACCCTCAAATTCAGTTACCCACAGTTTTAAAAGTGACCCACAGTTTAAGAAGCTCTTTGTTGTCCAAAACAATAAATTTTAAGTTACTGTTTTTCATATTTACTACTCTTTCTCCACATACGGTGCCGTTTTCCTAATTTTGTAGGGAAAGGGTGAGAAAAGTTGGACTATATAATCAGAAAGCCTTTCGACCTAGAAAACCAGAGATTTCAACCCTTATTTGAAGGAAGTCTGGGTTATGAGGGCCACTGAGAAATACTAACTATCGGAGGACAAGTCGGTTTTGAGCAGATATAAATTTCCTGTCACTGGATACCTTTAATTTCCATTTATCCATTTATACCAGAAGGGAAAACACCGCGGCTGGTTATGATGCTAGAAAATGACTGCAATCTCTCTTTGCTGGCTAGCTTAGTTCCCTTCTTAGAAGAGATTGCTCTGAGAGCAGAGAAAAGGAATCGATGGAAATCTCCAAGAACAAGCAAAGCTACTAGGAGAGTGTTTTCAAGAATCGAAGGCATTGTTCGGCTATTCTTTTTTGGATTGAAGGGGAGTGTCCTGCTCTCCAGTGGATTATTTAGAGAAGGAGCTTAGTACCAACCCCCTCCCCAACCCGCGAAGTAAACATCTTTTGGACTTGCATGCAGGTCTCTGAGGGTGGGCAGATCATGTGAGCACTTCCCAAACCTTCCTTCGACTGAACCTCCTTAATACTGCTCTAGTACATTCGGATCCTTTAGGAGCCCCAGTCTCGCCTCTTTCAATGGAAAATCTAGGGGCTTGGGAGAGGGAGATTCCCCCTTCACTTCCCCCGGCTGCTTTCTGCTCCAGACCCCACCCTCTTTGTGGTGGTGGGCAGGTATAAATGGATAAAAAGGGGAAAAGCCTATAGCACCTGGTATTGCCAGGCGGTTTTCCATCCAAGTACTAATCTGGCTTGACCCTTTTAGCTTCCCAAATCCGGTGATTTTAGGGAGGTGTGGCTGCAGCCAACCAGAAATTCTCCTGGTCTTCCCGATCTTCACCTCGGCCTCCCCCTCCACATCCATTCAGTTCTCATGAACCCACGAGTCACCCACCCGACTACCGGCGCTCTGGCCTGCCTGGCTGTACGTGATTCTCCACTCTTTCTCCCCCTTTCTTCATCCCCTCCTTCCCCTTCCGTTCTCTCTCCCCCCCTTCCCACCCCCCTTCTCTCGCGCACGTGCTGTATCAAGCTCCCGGCTCCTATTAGGAAATAGTAGAGTACACTTTATAGTGAGAATGCTCAGCACTAATCCGTTTATGCACTTTACGTCAGACTAATCTGTGTAACCCCTTACTCGCCTGACAATTAATTACCTGAAGACTCGCAGTAGAGCCAGCCCGGCAATGCCCGCACTCCTCCTTCTCCCTTTCCCCCTCCTTTCCTCCCCGTCACCTTCTGTCGAGCTCTCGGCAGGTAGTAAAAAGTTGGATTTTTGCATAGTTTGTAGTATGGAGAGATTGGTCATCACCAATCCGCCTGCCTAACTCACTCTAGACTCATCCCCACCAATTCCTCTTCTCCTCAGTCGCCTGACAATTCCCTCAAAATTCAGAGCCAGTTCTAGCCTCTGGACGCTCAAACTCCTCTTCTCTTCTTGCCATGCTCTAACGCTCAGTTGCCAGGAAGAAATTGGTTTTTTTGTAGAGTATATAATATTGTGAGAATGATCACCGTGAATGCACCCGGCCACTTCACTCGGGACTCACCACCCCCAGTCTGTCTTTCCCGTCATTCATTTGACGATTACCTGGAGACTCGCAGCCGGAACCCACATCAGGATGTCCAGATTTTTCTTTCTTTCTTCTTTTGTCGCTTCCAGGCTGTACCCAGTTCCCGGCTGTCAGTAAGAATTTGTTTTTTGCAGAGTCCACACCATCAATACGTGTGCAACCTCACGTCAGGCTCACCTTCACTAATTAGTCTTGCACCTCTTTCGCCGGATGATTCACTCTTGAGTCACCACCTGAATCAATCCTCTGATTCCTAAATTCTTTTCCCTCCCCTTTCCCTCCCCCTCTCTATCCAGCTCTCCGCTGACAACCTGCCTGCCAACCTGCCTGCCAACCTGCCAACCTGCCGGACGACCTCATGCCAGGCTTCCATCCACCAGTCTAGCACTTCATTCTCTTGGACAATTTCATGGAAACTTGCAGCCTGAATCGGCCCCTGGATACTCAGACTCCTCTTCTCCTTCGCCTCCTTCTGTTGAGTTTCTATCTCCTAGATTCTATTCAGCTCTTGGCTGCCAATAGGAAGTCGGGTTTTGGGGGCGTATATACGATATGGTGAGACCTTGGTGAGACCGATCACTACCAATGAGCCTGGCCATCTCACACGGGAATCGACACCTCCAATATGCCATGCTCCTCACTCATTTGACTGTTCCCAGGAGACTCGTAGCCAGCTTTAGTACTTGGATGGAAAACTCTTTGGCAACCACAGGCCAGACTCACCTCTACTAATCTGTCTGGCTCCTCATTCTCTTGACAATTTCCGGACACTTGAAGGAGGAACTCGTTTCTGGATACCCAAGCTCTTCTGCTTTCTCCTTCCTCTTTCTGTCGCTCCGAGGCTCATCCAGTCCTGGGTTATACTTCAAGCGAAGGATCATTCCCTGGAGACTAGTAGCCGCAACTTCCCCCTGAATGTTCAGACTCCTCCTCCTCCCCCTAGTCTTTCCCAATTCCCCATATCTCTCTCTCCCCCTTTTATTCTATTTATTTCTTAGTTGCTAGCAAGAAAATGCATTTTTACAAAGTGTAGTGAAATGGGACACACTAATCAGTCTTGAACTCCTTGTGCCAGACAATTCCTTTGTAGCAGTCGGGACGGAATCCCAGGGAGGTGAAAGAAGGAATGAAGGGAGGAAGGAGAGGCAAAGGCAGAGAGAAATGGAGAGGGAGAAAGAAAGGGAAAGGGAGAGAGAGAACAAAGACATGATTGGATATCATGGTGGTGTGCAGGGGGTTGGGGGAAAAGAGAGGGAAAGGGAGAGAGAGGAGAACAGTGAAGACCGAGAGGTGTTATCTAATATTCTTTAATTCCAATATTATTGCTGATAGTGAGTGTGGTTCATGACCTTACACTGTAGTACTGCAGAAAAACAACTTCCTTAATTCTTCTAGATTGGGTGTCAAGTGGAGTTGATTATATAATCAATACATTTACAAACATATTAAACTTGCCTACCTTTGTGCCAGGCAATATACTAGGACAAAATTTAAACAGTCCCTAAACCTAAGAAGTTTTATATCATAGGAAACAAATTGTAAGTCCTCCCCTGCCCTGCTTTCTATATGTCTACAAAAGACACACAAAACACATAGAAAGTAGTGATGCTAGGATAAGCTCTTGTAGCTGAAAAGATGGTTAAAGAATATGGAAAGTGACATTTAAGCAAAATATTGAAGCATAGTAGAGATTTAAGGGGATAGAAGTGAAGAGAGAATATTCCACGTATGGAGAATAGATTATAATAGTATGAAAATACATGGAATACTGTATATTAGCATCAATAAGAAGGCTGGACCCTAGAGTATATGTTTGGGAGAATAGGAATGTGTAACAATTCTGTAAGGACAAGACAGGTTGAGATGAAGTTGTGAAATATTTTAAATGTTAAGCAAGGAGTTTATATTTACACTTAGATGTAATAGGGAGCCTGATGTCTCTATGGAACATAGTGGTTAAAAGCTTGGCTAGAGAACAGCTAGGTGGTACTAGAGAGAGTACTGGCCTGGAGTCAGGAAGAATCATTTTCATCATCTTTTTGAGTGCAACTCTGGTTTCAGATACTCTTTGACCCTTTACTCTGTTTGCCTCACTTTCCTCATCTGTCAAATGAACTGGAGAAGGAAATGGCAAACTATTCCAGTATCTTTGTTAAGAAAACCATAAATGAGACCATGAAGAGTTAGACAGGATTGAAAAATTATTGAAGAACAATACCAAGGTCAGATCTAGGGTTTGGAAGAACCATTTTGGAAGAGTGGTTCTGGAGTGGTTTGGAAGAATGTGGAAGATAGATTGGAATGATGAGAAGGTTGACATAGAGATACCATTTTGGAAGCTACTGAGCAAGGCCAGACAAGGGAGAATGAGAGCTTGAACTACAGTAATAGTGGTGTGATTGGAGAAGTAGATGTGGTAGAGATGTGACAAAATTTCACAAATGACTGAATATTTTTAATGGATAAGAGTAAATAAGTAGAGAATGACATCAAGATTGCCACTTAGGTGATGAAGAGGGTACCCTTGATAGTAATAGAAAAAAGAAAAAGAGAGGAACTGGGGGAAAGTAATGCATTTTATTTTGGACTTTTGAGTATGAGATCTTTAGAATATAGTTAGTTTGAAATGCCCGATAAGTAGCTAGTGATGTGATAAGGAAGGGTTAGGGTAAGGTAAGGAGGAAGAAACTATATCTATATCTATGAGGCATCCTCATAGAGATAATTAAATCCATTGAAATTAATGAGATCAGTTAGTAAGAGAATATAGAGAGAACAGAGAAAAGGACCCTGTACAGAGTCTTAGAAACACCTATAGTAGGATATATACATGATAATATCACAAAAGAATCTGAGGAAAGATATGAACATATCTTATCATAAAATAAACTGTAGAAATGAAAGTAATATCAGAGGAAAGTCTCCAGAAGGAAGGTGTGTGTGTGTGTGTGTGTGTGTGTGTGTGTGTGTGTGTGTGTAGAAGGTGACATTTGATCTGAAACCTGAAGGAGGTTAGAAAAGTAATGAGGTCAAGGTGAAGAGGGAGAGCATTTAAGGCATGGGAGACCCACCTGAAATAGGATAAAGTGCGGAGGGCATTGTGTGCAAAGAACAACAGAATTAATGACATTGTATCCTGAAGAACTCATAGGGTAATAAAGCACAAAAAGACTAGAAAGAGGCTTAGGTTGTGAAAGTCTTTTAAAAATACCAGATAGAGAAAATGATGTGAAACAGTCGGTGATAATACAAAACCTCTGAAGTTTACTGAGTAGGGGAGATGACATAGGTGGACTTGAACTTTAGGAAAATCACTTTGACAACTGTATGGAGTATGATCTGGAGTAATGAGAAAGACCTTGGGCAGAAAGACCAACCAGAAAGCAATGGTTTAGGCATAGTGTAATGAAGACCTGCCACAAAGTGGTGATTGTATGAAGAGTAAAAAGGGGCAGTATCTGAGAATGAACAATGAAAAATCCTTTTTGGGTCATAGATGTAGAACTTGCTTGTGGGTCATTTAGTCTATTCTCCTCATTTTAGGAAACAGAACTAGAAATATTGAGACTTGCCAAAAGTAACATAAATAGCAAGTAGCTGAGCTAGATAACAAACATTTTTCATTCTGAATTTATCTTAACTATTCCTAGAGGAAATAAAAGAATTTATCCAAAAAGATTTACTGAAAATCAGCCATGTGTAATTCCTATGCTAGGTGCTCTGTGTGATATAAGTATGAATAAGATAAGATCCCTAACTTCAGAAAGCTTCCACAGGATACAAGACAGAGAAATGACTGTGCCACAATGTAGTTTATAATGCACGTGTTGGCTTTATATATACTTTGGTTGGGTCATTATCCAGCTGCTACTGACATTGTCCATTTGTGTCTTTCAGAATAAAACTGTTTAAATCTTTCCCTCAGAATTCTAGGTTTATTCCTGAGGAAGCTATGGGCTGTCTCTTTAGAATGACTTTCCATGGCCCCTCACCAGTGTGTTTCTCACTATAAACATTATCAATCAGTCTGCTAGACTCAATTAGTTTTTAGAAAGGATTTTTATTAAAGTAATATAAAAAACAATTGGTACAAATATTCCCCCAAATATCTGTGGAGTACTCTTTCACAAATGCATCCTGAATTCAGGGAAATGTGGATTCAAATTTAGAAGCACATACAACAAAGAAGCAATTTAGCTCCTGCAAATACTTAAGCTATAGTACTCAAATGATTCCCTTAGGAATGTGGGGGGTGTGTGTATGTGTGTGTGTGTGTTCCCTCTTCTGTGGACTTTTTAAAAATAGCTTTTTATTGACAGAACATATTCATTTCCCAGTGTTCCTTCTCTGGGTGTAGCTGATTCTGTCCATCATTGATCAATTGGAACTGAATTGGATCTCCTCTTTGTTGAAGATATCCACTTCCATCAGAATATATCCTCATACAGTATTGTTGTTCTCTCCTGGTTCTGCTCATTTCACTCAGCATCAGTTCATGTAAGTCTCTCCAGGCCTCTCTGTATTCATCCTTCTGGTAATTTCCTACAAAACAATAATATTCCATAACATTCATATACCACAATTTACACAACCATTCTCCAATTGATGGGCATCCACTCAGTTTCCAGTTTCTAGCCACTACAAACAGGGCTGCCACAAATGTTCTTGCACATACAGGACCCTTTCCCTTCTTTAATATCTCTTTGGGATATAAGCCCAGTAGTAACACTGCTGAATCAAAGGGTATGCACAGTTTGATAACTTTTTGAGCATAATTCCAAATTGCTCTCCAGATCCGTTCACAGCTGTGAGGATACAGTTGGATCCATTCACAACTCCACCAACAATACATCAGTATCCCAGTTTTCCCACATCCCCTCCAACATTTGTCACTATCTTTTCTTGTCATCTTAGCCAATCTGACAGATGTGTAGTGGTATCTCAGAGTTGTCTTAATTTGCATTTCTCTGATCAATAATGATTTGGAGCCCCCTTTCATATGAGTAGAAATAGTTTCAATTTCATCATGTGAAAATTGTCTGTTTGTATCCTTTGACTATTTATCAATTGGAAAATAACTTGATTTTTTATAAATTAGAGTCAATTCTCTATATATTTTGGAAATGAAGCCTTTATCAGAACCTTTAACTATAAAAATGTTTCCCCAGTTTATTGCTTCCCTTCTAATCTTGTTTGCATTAGTTTTACTTGTACAAAAGCTTTTTAACTTGATATAATCAAAATTTTCTATTTTGTGATCAATAATGATCTCAAGTTTTTTTTTTTTTGTCATAAATTCCTTCCTCCTTCATGTGTCTGAGAGATAAACTATCCTATGTTCCTTTAATTTATTTATAATCTCATTCTTTGTGCCTAAATCATGAACTCATTTTGATCTTATCTTGGTGTATGGTGTTGTGTGGGTTCATGCCTAGTTTCTGCCATATTAATTTCCAGTTTTCCCAGCAATTTTTGTCAAATAGTGAATTCTTATCCCAAAAGTTGGGATCTTGAGTTTGTCAAACACTAGATTGCTATAGTTATTGACTATTTTGTCCTGTGAATCTAACCTATTCCACTGATCAACTAATCTATTTCTTAGCCATTACCAAGTGATTTTGGTGACTGCTGCTTTATAATATAGTTTTAGATCAGGTACAGCTAGGACGCCTTCATTTGATTTCTTTTTCATTAATTTCCCTGAAATTCTTGACCTTTTGTTCTTCCATATGAATTTTGTTGTTATTTTTTCTAGATCATTAAAATAGTTTCTTGGGAGTCTACTTGGTATAGCACTAAATAAACAGATTAGCTTAGGTAGTACTGTGATCTTTATTATATTCACTCAGCCTATCCAAGAGCATTTAATATTTTTTCAATTGTTTAAATCTGACTTTGTGTGGAAAGTGTTTTGTAGTTTTGCTCATTTAATTCTTGACTTTCCTTTAGCAGATAGATGCCCAAATATTTTATGCTATCAACAGTTATTTTGAATGGAATTTCTCTTTGTATCTCTTGTTGTTGGATTTTGTGGGTGATGTATAAAAATGCTGAGGATTTATGTGGATTTATTTTGTATCCTGCAACTTTGCTAAAATTGTGGATTATTTCTAATAGCTTTTTAGTAGAATCTCTGGGGTTCTCTAAGTATACCATCATATCATCTGCAAAGAGTGATAATTTGATGTCCTCATTACCTACTCTAATTCTTTTGATCTCTTTTTCATCTCTTATTGCCAAAGCTAGCATTTCTAATATAATATTGAATAGTAATGGTGATAGTGAACAACCTTGTTTTATTCCTGATCTTATTGGGCATGGTTGCAGTTTGTCCCCATTACATATGATGCTTACTGATGGTTTAAAATAGATGCTACTGATTATTTTAAGGAAAAGTCCATTTATTCCTATACTCTCTAGTGTTTTTAATAGGAATGGGTGTTGGATTTTTTCAAATGCTTTTTTCTTCATCTATTGAGTTATTTGGTTATTGATATACTCAATTATGCTAATAATTTTCCTAATATTGAACTAGTCCTGCATTCCTGGTATAAACCCTACTTGGTCATGATGTATTATCCCGGGGATGATTTTCTGTAATCTTTTTGCTAATATTTTGTTTAAGGTTTTTGCATCAAGATTCATTAGGGAGATTGGTCTTTAATTTTCTTTCTCTGTTTTCAGCCTACCTGGTTTAGATATCAATAGCATGTCTGTGTCATAAAAGGAATTTGGTAGGACTCCTTCAATCCCTATATTTAAAAAAAATAGTTTATATAGCATTGGAGTTACTTGTTCTTTAAATGTTTGGTAGAATTCACATGTAAATCCATCTGGTCCTGGGAATTTTTCCTTAGGGAGTTGATCAATAGCTTGTTCTATTTCTTTTTCTAAAATGGGACTATTTAACCAATTTACTTCTTCCTCTGTTAATCTGGGCAAGCTATATTTTTGAAGGCATTCTTCCATTTCGTTTAAGTTATCGAATTTATTCACATAAAGTTGGGAAAAGTAACTCCTAATTATTGTTCTAATTTCCTCTTCATTAGTGGTGAGCTCTCTCTTTTCATTTTTAAGACTAACAATTTGATTTTCCTCTTTCCTTTTTAAATCAAATTTACTAAGGGTATATCTATTTTGTTGGGTTTTTCATAAAACCAACTCTGAGTTTTATTTATTAATTCAATAGTTTTTTACTTTCAATTTTATCAATTTCTCCTTTTATTTTTAGAATTTCAAGTTTAGTGTTTGGAGTTTTTAATTTGTTCCTTTTCTAGCTTTTTTAGTGATAAGCCCAATTCATTGACCTCTTTCTCTATTTTATGCAAGTAAGCCTCTGGAGATATAAATTTTCTCCTTATCACCACTTTGGCTGCATCCCACATATTTTGGTATGACATCTCATTATTGTCATTTTCTTGGGTGAAGTTATTAATTATGTCTATGATTTGCTGTTTCACCCAATCATTCTTTAGGATGAGACTATTTATTTTCCAATTAATTTTTGGTTTATTTTCCCCTGGCTTTTTTATTGAATGTAATTTTCATTCCATCATGATCTGAAAAGGAAGCATTTCTGCATTTGAATTTGGGGTTTTTGTATCCTAATATATGATCAATTTTTGTATAGGTTCCATGAATTACTGAGAAGAAAGTGTACTTTCTGTCTCCATTTGATTTTCTCCAAAGATCTATCATATCTAACTTTTCTAGTATTCTATTTACCTCTTTGATCTCCCAATATTATAGTTTTGCTGTCTATTTCTTCTTGCAGCTCTCCTAATTTCTCTTTTAAGAATTTAGATGCTACACCACTTGATGCATATATGTTTAATATTGATATTGCTTCATTGTCTATGCTACCCTTTAGCAAGATATAGTGCCCTTCCTTATCTCTTTTAATTAGATCAATTTTTGCTTTTGCTTGATCTGAGATCAGGATGGTAACCCCTACTTTTTTGACTTCACCTGAAGCATAGCAGATTCTGCTCCAGCCTTTTACCTTTGCTCTGTGTGTATTGCCCTGCTTCAAATGTATTTCCTGTAAACAACATATTGTAGGATTCTTGCTTTTCATCCAGTCTACTATCTGCTTCCACTTTATGGGGGAGTTTACCCCATTCACATTTATGGTTAGAATGACTAATTCTGTATTTCTTGCCGTCTTGTTTACCCCTGTGTATTCTTTTCTCCTTTCCTTCCTCTTCCCCACCTCCCCAGTATTAAACTTGTGAGCACCACTTGCCTCTCACAGCCCTCCCTTTTTGGGATCCCTCCCCCCCCATCTTAGAGTTCCTCTCCTTTTCTTACCCCCTTTCTTCACAATTTCTGTATTCCTTTCTGCTTAGCTTACTCCTTCCCTTTTCACTTTTCCCCTCCCACTTTTCAATGAGGTGGGAGAAGTTACTCTGTAAATCAAATATGTCTAATATTTTTCTCTTCAAGCCAATTCTGATGAGATTAAGATACATACTATGTTCATCCTCCTTTCTTCTTTCACTCAGATATAATAGGTTTCCTTTCCCTCTTTGTGCGATGTAGTACCCCCATTTTACCCTTCTTCTGGTAAAATTTCCTTTCCAACTTTAATTTCTTTTTTATATTATAACTGTAAAACCAAATTATACATGTGTTCTTTATGATTATTCATAACAGAAATATAGTTCCTAAGATTTCTTTAAGGAAAAGTCCATTTATTCCTATACTCTCTAGTGTTTTTAATAGGAATGGGTATTCCCAGTGTTTTTCTGCTTCTCTTGAGTCCTATATTTGGAAATTAAACTTTTTGTTTAGTTCTGGTTTTTTCATCAGAAATAGATGAAATTCACCTATTTCATTGAATGTCCATCTTCTTCCCTGGGAAAAAATGCTCATTTTGGCTGGGTAAGTTATTTTTGGCTGTATACCAAATTCTTTAACCTTTTGGAATATCAGATTCCAGGCCCTTCAATCTTTTAATGTGGACATTGCTAGATCTTGAGTAATCCTTATTGTGGCTCCTCTATATTTGAATTGTTTTTTTCCTAGCTGCTTGCAGTATTTTTTCCTTGGTCTGATATTTCTGGAATTTAGCCACAATGTTTCTTGGAGTTTTTATTTTGGGATCTTTTTCAGTAGGTGATTGATGAATTCTTTCAATGTCTATTTTACCCTCTGTTTCTATAGCATCTGGGCAGTTCTCTTTGATGATTTCCTGGAAAATAGTATCTAGGCTCTTTTTTTCATCATATTTTCAGGAAGTCCAATAATTCTCAGATTATCTCTCCTAGATCTATTTTCTAGGTCTGTTGTTTTCCCAAGAAGGTGTAACTAGGCCTGCCAATGCCTCACCAGCCTTGAACATCACACAGGGAATGGCTCAGGTAATCTGAGAGTAGTCTTGTAAGGGTGAACAAGATGGTTCTGGGAGGAAGGAGGTCCCACTCTAAGGAGCAACTTGTCAGTTCCCAGGAGAGGCGTGCTGAACCTTAGAGGGGAATACCTTGAATATCCTTATTAGGAAAGGAATGCACACATCATATCTACATGTAGCTTTCTGTAGAGAATCATATATCTACTGTAGGCTAGGATGTGATTATTTTTGAAGTAATAACTAGAAACAAACACCAAGATGATAAAAGAACCTGCAGTCTCTGTAATAAATGGAGTCACACATCGCCCTGGCTTTCATCTCTCATTGCTCACAATCTTCACCATTTCAGGTGGACAGGCAGTGCTGGTCATATAAGGTCTGTTCCACTTGGCAGTTAGGGTTGTGACCCCTAACAAGAAGGTATTTAACATTTTCCCCATTGTTTCTTTTTTTGGTTTTGTTTGACTGATTCTTGGTGTCTCTTTTCAACATTTCTATTTGTTCAATTCTGATTTTTACTTTTACTTTTTTTTAACTTTTTTTTTACTTTTTAATTTTAAAATTTCTTTTTGTAATTGTCCAATTGAGTTTTTACGTGAGTTGTTTTACACTATGGACTTTTTTCCATTTTGCCAATTTTATTTTTTAGAGAGCTATTTTCTTTTTCCAATTCACTAATTCTGTTTTTCAGGGATTTGATTTCTTTATCCACTCTATCTTTAAATGAGTGGGAAGACTTATCCAGACCCTTTTGCCAAGCTTCCCTTTCCTTTCCCCATTTTTCTTCTAACTCTCTTATAAGAGCCTTTTTAATTTCTTCTATAAGAGTCTTGTGTCTTGGGGACCAGATCATATTCCCCTTTGGGGATTCATCTGGAGACACTCTATTTTTAGTCTCCTCCGGGTTTGAAGTCTGCTCTCTATCTGTATAGAAGCTCTCTATTGTTAGTTTGCTTTAATTTTTTGCTCATTTTGACAAAAAAGAATCAAAGAAAACAAACAAACAAAAAAAAGTAAATGTGGTCTGCTTTTTGGGCAGTGCAGTGTTATCAAGCTTCCTCTACAGTCTACAGGAGGTAACAATGAGGTAGCAGCAGGACAGCAGTTACTGTGCTACCTGCACAGCAGTCACTCTTTGAGACTCTGAAAGCTTCCTGGTCACTCTGGGTGTTGGGTGGGTGTGGTCAGGTGCTGAGAGAGCCCAATGTTTCAGGATTGAGTTCTTTACCCCCTATGTTTATAGCTTCTCTGCTGATCTACTGGCTTGCTGCCAGGGCAAAAAGTTCACACTGTGGGAAGGTTCTCCCCGCAAGTTTTCCGAGGGCTGCAACTATAAGGTTCTGCCCTCTCCAGTCCTGCCCACTCCAGTCTGCCCAGTGTGACCTGCCTTCCACACTTTTTCTGCCTGCCTGCAGTCTATGCCTGGTCCAACCATCCCACCCCAAGCAAAAACAGACCTTTTCTGGTGAATTTTGAGGATATCTTCTGTTGGTAATTATTTGTGGGTTTTTTCAGTCAAGCACTAATTCCAAGGCCTTGACATGAAAAATAAATATTCTGAGGGCAAGGCGGAGCTTAAGTAGATGCGTATGTTCTCTCTGCCATCTTGGCTGGAAGTCCCCTCTTCTGTGCTCTTAAAAGAACCTTGCATCTAAGTAGAGTCTATCCTTATCTGAGCCAATTTAGACATAGCTATCAACTGTTCCAGGGACCCTGCTAGAATGCTGATGGGAAAATGGAAAGTCATGAGAACATGGGAAGTCAAAAATCCTTGGGCTTCAAAGGATCCTTCTCTGATCAAGGCAAAAGGTGTACACCTAGGGTTAGGTTAAGGGTGCCCCCAAGTGATTTTCCTCATAAATGCTCCTCTATTCCCTTTGCTTTTAGACACTTCAAGCCTTGATTCCAACCAGCTCTGACATCTTATACAAGTCCCAGAGGATGTGACCAAGTGCCATCACCAATCCAAAGAGATTTTCTTTCACACTTAGGGAGATGTCCAAGACTTATTCATATTTAGTAGATGATTAGCATATATTCTCCTGATGAACATAACAGAACTCAGCATCTTCACATTTATTTTAAATGAGGTGGTATGGTTCCATTAATTTGCCACCTGCCCTTCCTCACTCCCATTACCCTTGCCATGAATAGTAAGCCAGTAGGGGCAGCTAGGTATCACAGTGAATAGACTGACAGTCCTGAAGCCAGGAATATTTATCTTCCTGAGTTCAAATCCAGCTCCATCCATTTACTACCTTATGTGACCCAGGGCAAGGAAAGTATTCCTGTCTCAACTGTAAAATGAGATAGAGAAGGAAATGACAAGCCACGCCAGTATCTTTGTTAAGAAAATCCCAAATAGAATCATGAAGAGTTGGATGTGACTATGAACAACAATAACAGCAATAACAAAAAAGCTAGTAACTATTATAGATGTCAAGAGATTATATTCAGAGAGATCAAGCAATCAATTTTTATTAGGTGCCTAGGATATATAACATTGTTGTGTGTTGGGTTGTTAATATACAAAGATAAGATAATATAGGTTCCAGCCAAAATAGAGTTAGTAGCTTAATTATCAAAATAGGTCAGATATATTCCTGAAGACATCAAAGTTATCTCCCATTGATCTCCAGCCCCCATCCCTCACCTCTCACTCCTAGAAAAGCACAGAAAGATCAGATGGCTCCTATTTCACTGGAATGGCTCCCAAAAGCCTCACTAGGGGAAGTTAACTAGAAATGGGACAAGACCATTTCTCCCCTAGTTCCAGTGAAAGGGTGAGCCTGAGCAGTTGTGCTAAATTCCTACTTGCACAATTCTTATATGGTATGAATTATCCAACTGTTCCACTAAAACTCCCCTTCTTCCCATCTCTCTCCCCATTCTGGAATCCATCACATCTACCCTGAGGGACTTTGTTTGAAGCAAAGATGTCCCGCAGAGCACAGATATACTTCAGGTGTAAGGTGATTTTTCTCTGACTCACAGGATTGCTGGCCAAGCACGTGATTGAGGAGTTAGATTGACCCATGGTTAAGGATAAACTAGGGGTTCTGGAGTTTGAAGATATTGCTGACATTTCTGATTGCTTTAGCCCACTCAGGAGGTTCCAACTCTTCCAGGTCATTGTTACAGCTTTCCCAGATGCTGAGATCCAGGATGATGCTGCTCCAGAGCCATGTCTGATTCTTTGATACTGCAATGGTCTGCCATTTCCTTTTTGTTTTATAGATGAAGAACTGAGGCAAACAGGGTTAAGTGGCTTCTCCAGGGTCATGAAGCTAGTAAGTGTCTGAGGCCAGATTTTACCTCAGGAAGAGGAATCTTTCTGATTTCAGGCCTGGCATTCTATTTAATGTGCGATATAATTGCCCCATAGCAACAGCAACAAAGCAACAATAACTGCCATCACCACTATCAGCATAATTTATTTACTCATTCTTTAATCTATGGTTATCTTCTTTATTTCCCCCTAACTTTTTTTTTTAAGGGAAATATATTTTGAAAACTGCTGCTATAAATATTTTGATTTGTATGGGACTTTTCCTTCACGTTCATGGCACATGAACCTACTAATAAAATGTGTGCTTGTCTTATCTTTTTCTTTTTTTAAAAAAGAAATCTGCCTTCTTTAGTTTAACAGTCTATTATTTTTCCAATTATAGATAAAGATGTTTCAACATTTTTTTTTTGAGATTTCAAGTTAAAAATTTTTTTCTTCCTTTCCTTACTTCCTTTATCTCCATGCTAACAATCTGATATAGATTATATGTGTACATTCATTTTTAACATATTTCCAAATAAGCCATATTGGGAAAGAAAAATCAGAACAAAAAAGGAAAAATCACAAGAAAGGAAAAACAAAACAAAACAATAGAAAATTGAAAATCATATGTTCTGATCATCCACTCTGCGGAGATGGATATCATTTTCCATCCAAAGTTTATTAGAATTATCTTGGATCATTGTATTGTTGAGAAGAGCTAAGTCTATCATAGTTGACCATCACACTCTTGTTTTTGCTGTTTATAATATTTTCCTGGTTCTTATTTCACTCAGCATCAATTCATATATGACTTTCTAGGCTTTTTTGAAATCAGTCTGCTCATTGTTTCTTATAGTAGTATTTCATTACATTCATATACCATAACTTATTCAAGCCATTCTCCAATTGATGGTCATCTACTCATTTTCTGATTCTTTGTCACCACAAAAAGAGCTGCTACAAACATTTTTGTACATGAAGGCCCCTTTCCCTCTTTTATGATCTCTTTGGGCTACAGACCTAGTAATGATATTGTTAGTAAAAGGTATGCACAGTTTTATAGTCTTTTGGTGTCTATCTTTTAAAGATTCTATGACACTGACTAGTGCCATTTTGGGCCATTTTTCTCAACTTTTTGGGTGGGAAGTGAAATCTCAGGGCTATCATACATATGTAGCTAGGTGACATAGTAGATATTTTCTTGGACTAGAAGTCAGGAAATCCTGAGTTAAAATCTACCTTGTGGCCCCAAGTATATTACTTAACATCTTTCTGCCTTAAGTTCCCCATCTGTAAAATGGAAACAATAACAATACCAATATCCAATGGTTGTTGCAAGGATAAAATGAAATAATATTTGTAAAACATTTTGCAAATCTTAAGAAGGGGAGAGAACAAGTATTTTTATTAACTGCTAACTATGTATCAGCACTGTGGTAAGCACGTCAGCATATATCTGAGCTCAGGTTTGTTCCTGACTCCAGGCCCACTACTTTTTCCACTCTATCCCCAGCTGCCTTAAAATACTATATTAATGCTGTGATTATTGTTTTCATTTGCATTTCTCTTCTTATTAGTGATTTGGAGCATTCTTTCTTATGTTGTTAATACTTTGCAATTTTTCTTTTGAGAACTGTTTATTCATATCCTCTGACCACTACTCTATTGGAAAATGGCATGTGTATATGTGTGTATACATACAAACCTATGCTTACATATGCTATACACACATATGTATCACACATAACATGTATGTTTGTATATATAACGTGTATATAAATATGCACAAAAATGTTTAAGTGTGGGTCAATGCCTAGTTTCTGCCATACTAATTTCCAATTTTCCCAGAAATTTTTGTCAAATAATGAGTTCTTATCCAAAAACTGGGGTCTTTGGGTTTGTCCAACACTAGATTATTAAAGTTATTGGCTGTTTTGTCCTATGAACCTAACCTATTCCATTGATCAACTAGTCTATTTCTTAGCCAATACCAGATCGTTTTGGTAACTGCTGCTTTATAATATAATTTTAGATCTGGTACAGCTAGGCCACCTTCATTTGATTTTTTTTCATTAATTCCCTTGAAATTCTTGACCTTTTGTTTTTCCATATGAACTTTGTTATTATTTTTTCTAGATCATTAAAATAGTTTTTTGGAATTCTGATTGGTATAGCATTAAATAAATAGATTAGTTTAGCTAGTATTGTCATCTTTATTATATTTGCTCGCCCAATCCAAGAGCATTTAATATTTTTCCAGTTGGTTAGATCAGACTTAATTTGTGTGGAAAGTGTTTTGTAGTTTTGCTCATAAAGTTTCTGGTTTTCCCTTGGCAGATAGATTCATAAATATTTTATACAATCAGTAGTTACTTTAAATGGAATTTCTCTTTGTAACTCTGTTACGTTTTGTTAGTGATATATAAGAATGCTGATGAGTTATGTGGGTTTATTTTGTATCCTGCAACTTTGTTAAAGGTGTGGATTGTTTCTAATAACTTTTTAGTAGAATCTCTGGGGTTCTCTAAGTATACCATCATATCATCAGCAGAGTGATAATTTGGTTTCCTCATTGCCTATTCTTATTCCTTCAATCTCTTTCTCAACTCTTATTACCAAAGCTAGCATTTCTAATACAATATGAAATAGTAATGATGATAGTGGGCAACCTTGTTTCACTCCTGATCTTACTGGGAATGACTGCAGTTTGTCCCCATTACATATGATGCTTACTGCTGGTTTTAAATAGATGCTACTGATTATTTTATTTTTTTTATGCTATTGATTATTTTAAGGAAAAGTCCATTTATTCCTATACTCTCAAGTGTTTTTAATAGGAATGGATGTTGGATTTTATCAAATGCTTTTTCTGCATCTATTGAGATGATCATATGGTTTTTGTTAATTTGGTTATTAATATGGCCAATTATACTGATAATTTTTCTAATATTGAACCAGCCCTACATTCCTGGTATAAATCCTACTTGATCATGGTATATTATCTGGGGATGATTTTCTGTAATCTTTTTGCTAATATCTTATTTAAGATTTTAGCATCAATATTCATTAGGGAGATTGATCTATAATTTTCTTTCTCTGTTTTCAACCTACCTGGTTTAGGTATCAGTACCATGTCTGTGTCATAAAAGGAATTTGGTAGGACTCCATTCCCTATTTTTTCAAATAGTTTATAAAGCATTGGGGCTAATTATTCTTTAAATGTTTGGTAGAATTCACATGTAAATCCATCTGGTCCTGGGGATTTTTTTTTTAGGGAGTTGATTAATAGCTTGTTCTATTTCTTTTTCTGAAATGGGACTATTCAAGCAATTTACTTCCTTCTCTGTTAATATGGGAAGCCTATATTTTTGGAGGTAGTCATTTATTTCACTTAGGTTATCAAATTTATTGGCATAAAGTTGGGCAAAGTAACCCCTTATTATTTGCTCTATCCACTGTGTCACCTAGCTGTCCACCCAACTTACTATATTTACAACTTACTATATTTACTTATATTTACAATTATGGATTAATCTCTTCATCTCTATGAGTTTCATTTTCCTTGTCTGTAACATGAGGAAGTTGTACTAAATGTTCTCTGAGGTCTCAAGCAGATCTGAGGAACTTTAGAGTTTGGGTTTATGGCTCTGCAATCTTACCTGAATACCATCCTCAGGCTAATATTCCCAAAATACTGCTTGCTGCTGAAACTTGGAGCTTTTGCCTGTAATGCCACAGTCTCCTTGAACTGCTTTACCACAGTCATTCAGCCCCAAACCTCAGGCTATCATACCACTTTCCCCTCTTGATCATCAGAATAATTGATAAAGATAAAAGATCTTATATACTAGAATATCATATGCTGCTCCTCATCCGAATCTATTAGAATATCAGATACCTTTCCCCATCAGAATATTAGATAATCTTCCCATCTCCTTCCCAGTATGTCATCTTCACCCACATCCCATTATGTCATTGTTTCTGACTCTCTATAAAAAATCTCTATAACCCACATTCGATGCTGAATACTTGGAGATGAGAGTCCGATCCAGTCAATTGACTTACTCTCCAATAAATTAAATTATTATAACTCTCTAATGTCTATCTTGCCTCAGTTTCTCCGGCATTACATTTTGGAGACTTCCCACCAAGATTTTAGGAACTGAGAACGGGACTAGGGGTTGGAGACATTTCAAGTCTCCACCTTGGGCCTGGAGACAGTTGGGGATCTGTGTTTTTTCTTAGGTTAGTTCTCTGGATTTCTCCAGAGGCTTTGGAAAGAGAGCAGTTCACCACACCCAATGGTGGATACTTTCAATTTGGCCACAGGAGAGAATAAGTCCAGGTATAGAAAGACACAATCTGATCTGTTTACTTGTCTGTCTGTCTATTCTAGCATCTGAATTCTCAGAAATAATGGAATGCTGACAGGCATTAAATTTTGAGAAGGTTATTATTCAGAACACTGGATGATACCCTCTGGTTTTGTGTCTCTTAAGACACCTGGTCTGATCTGATTCTGAGTCCCTTTTGGGGCAGTACCTGGTTACCTGTTCTGTCTGTGCTAGCATCTGATTCTCAGAATAACAGGGCATCAATGGGTGTTACAACTCAGAAATTGTGGTGTCGAACTGAGTGCAATTGGCACTACCTGGGTGTCTAAGATACATCTGATTCTATGTGCCAGTTGGCACAACTCTGGGCATTCCAGAGATAAATCTGGGTGTCTTCTTAGGATACTATCTGGCTTTGGTTATAATGTCAATGTCTTGTTGAATGTTGTATTTGTGTGGTCTATGTGTGATCAGTGTTAAAACTGTTAAATATTAGGAATTCTTGTGGTATAAGGCTATCTGTTAACTCAGACCCCTTATCGTGGGAAACCAATTTTTAAAAAAAAAACAATAACTCCACTAGATTGTCTTCTCAAACATTTTTCTGAGACATTTAAACACCATAATTATGGAATATCATGGAAAAAGGATAAACTAAAACTGTTTTGCCAAAAAGAGCGGCCTTCCTTTAGGGTGGGGTGGCCACCAGAAGGCACATATGATAGAGAAATAACACAAGCAGTGTACCAGATAGTTACTGGTGAACCTGGCCATCCAGATCGATACTCATATATTGACATTTGGCTGCAGGTTGTTTCTTACCCTCCTTCATGGCTAAGGGCGGTGACCATGAAAAATTTTTGTATTTTGTCACCCAGGATAGATAAGAAAGGTTGTAAATTGCCAATAGCTCAAGCAAAACCAGAGAAAAAAGTCCTACTGGAATCTCCTGAAGACCCCTTAGAAAATCCCCCACCCTATCTGGGCCTATATCCACCTTTCACTGGGAACTCCCTACCCCCACTCCCACCTGAATTACAGCCTGAAGGATTAAAACCTGTGTCTTGCTCTTCAACATCTCACCCTTTATCACCTTTCCCAATTCCTTCTTCCCTTCCTCCCAGCTCACAGGGGCTTTGAAAAGCCCCTGGAGAACTACCTCTTGTCCCATTACCACCTATCTCCCCTGTTTTTCCTGTGCTGTTCCCTACCCTTCATCTCCTCTGTCTCTCTCTCCTTCTTGCACCCAAGGCGAAGTTTCATACAATGCTTTGGGATTTGTGCAACCACTCCCAGTTCCCCCCAAACTTGTTCTGCCTCTAAGGGAAATGGTGGGCTCAAAAGGGATTCCTTTCTTAGTTTATGTCCCCTTTTCTACAAATGATATTTATAACTGGAAAAGTCAGAACCCCCCTTTCTCTGAGAAATCACAAGCTTTGATTAACCTTCTTGAGTCTATTTTTCATACCCACTAGCCCACATGGGATGATTATCAACAATTCCTTACCACTCTGTTTAATACTGAGGAGAGAGATAAGATTAAGTGTGAGGCTAGGAAAGCTCGGACCTTGTAGAGAATCAATAGATGAAAATCGTGCTCAGGTAGAAGCTAGTTTTCTCTCTGAGAGGCCTTCCTGGGACCTAACTCCCAGCAAGGTCATACTGCGCTTTCTACTTATCATACATATCTTCTCTGGGATCTTAAAACTGCAGCCAGGAAGTCCATTAACATGATTAAGATTTCTGAAGTTAATCAGGGCTCAGAAGAATCGCCTGTATCATTCCTAGATGACGTATTAGTTTGTATGAGGTTTACCGAACCTATAGCACTATAGACCCTGAAGTTCCAGAGGATTTTAGATCCGTTAATATTGCATTTTTTAGTCAATCTGCTCCATACATACATAAAAAATTACAGAAGCAGGAGGGATTTGAGAGCATAAATATATCCCAACTAGTTGAGATAGCTCTGATTGTGTTTAATAACCAAGACATACCAGTTGTGGAAGCAGGTAAACAGTGTGCAGAGGCAGTAGTGGCAGCCATGAGAAAATCAAACAGCTTCTCTAAGGGTTCTCCCCAGGGCCCTTGTGGACAGCAGTCACTAGAACCAGACCAGTGTGCCTATTTTAAGAAAACAGGGCACTGGAAGAGTGAATGCCCAAAACCTAAATAGTCCCAGGAATATCCTCTCTCTTCAGGGGGCAGATTGAGGCGGCCCTGGTTCTCTTTCTCTTTCTCTAGATCCTGGAGAACCTAGGTATGCTTACAAATTGGGGGTCAGCCTGTTGAGTTCCTGGTAGATAGGGGAGCCATTTATTCTGCTCTAATAAAACCTCGGGGTGCATTATCTTCAAAATCTACCATTCTACAAGGTGCTACTGATAAAATTGTTTCTTGTCCTTGGACTACCTAGGGCATGGTACAGTCACCCACTTCTTCCTAGTCATGCCAGACTGCCCATACCCATTACTTGGTAGGAACCTGCTTCAAAAACTTAGACAACCATTTCCTTTTCTGTAGACCAGGCTTCTCTGACTTTAAATCCTCCTGGTCCAAAGCATCTTCTTGTCACCCTATCCCTCCGGTTTGAACATATCTTAGTGGCTTCCCCTGTGTCACTCTCTCCTGCTCCTTCCCCTCTTCTCTCCCAGCTGCAGGTAGATTTCCTTCAGGTATGGGCAGAAAATAACCCTTGAGGCCTGACTGCTCATTATGCACTGTGGTTGTGCAGCTTCTGGCCACTGCTTCCCCTGTTTCAGTCAGGCAGTACCCTATTCTGAGGGAAGCCCTCCTGGGCATTTGAGTTCACATTAACATGGTTAGTCAACCTCTCTTTACATTCCAATGGATAGATCCCAAGGGGAATTCTCAGGGCAGCTCTTTTGCATTAGGCTGCCATAGGGCTTTAAGAATTCCCCCATTCTGTTTGGTGAGGCTCTCCATCTGGACCTTCAAGCTTCTTGCAAAGAACATTCTTACTGTTCTCTCGTCCAGTACGTAGATGATCTCCTTGCAGTCCCTGATGAGTCCCTCTGGTTGGGGAAACTCATGCCCTTTTGCAACTCCTTCAATTCTTAGGTTACAGGGTTTCTGCTAAAAAGGCTCAGCTCTGTTTTCTTGAAGTCTCTTATCTGGGATATGCTTTCAAATCTGGCTCCCTGTCTTCCAAACGTATTCAGGCTATTTTATCTATTCGAGTCCCCACTACTAAAAAGCAGGTCCGCAAATTTCTGGGGACAGCTGTTACTGTTGCCTTTGGATTCCCTCTTTTGCTGAGACAGCAAAACCTCTTTATTCTGCCACAGCCTGACAGGGTTCCCTTGTGTGGGGCTCGGCTGAACAATCTGCCTTTGATCATCTCAGGAATGCCCTTACTAAGGCCCCCGCCCTAGCTCTTCCTGACATCACAAAGCCCTTTCATCTTTTTGTGGCAGAAGCTAGAGGTATTACAAAAGGTGTTCTGATTCAAACGCTTGGCCCCTGGCATCGCCCTGTTGCTTATCTCTCTAAACACCTAGATTAGGTGGCAGCTGGGTGGCCCCCCTATTTTAGGGCTATAGCTGCGACCACCCTCCTGGTGAAGGAGGCTGACAAGCTTTCCTTGGGGCCAGTCTCTCTCCATTTCTGCCCCCCACTCTATTGAGGGTCTGCTCAGGTTTGCCCCTGACTGGTAGCTCTCTAACGCACCCACTATCAGGTCCTGCTTCTCAACCATCCCCTCCTCACTTTCTCCAAATTGTCCCCCCTGAGCCCTGCCACCTTGCTTCCAGATCCTGGTTCTGACCCGGTTCCTGTACATGACTACTTCCAGCTCCTTGAGGAGACCCAGTCAGCAAGGCCTGACCTTTCTGACATCCCGCTGAAAAACCCTGACCTGATTCTTTTTACAGAAGGGAGCAGTTTTTACTGTGGGGGACACCCGTATTTCTGGGGCAGCAGGGGTGGATTATCCCTCCCTCTCTACTCTGTGATCTTCTTCCTTCCCCTCTGGCTCTTCTGTTCAGAAAGGGGAGCTTGTTGCCTTGACTTATGCTCTGTACATAGCAGAAGGCAAATCGGCTAACATTTCCCTGACAGCCGCTGTGCCTTTGCAACAACTCATGTCCATGCCTTTCTTTACAAAGAAAGGGGCCTGCTGATATCCACTGGGAGGGAAATTAAGAATAAGGCAGAGATACTTTCCTAACTAGACTCTATCTGGTTACCCCTCTCTGTTGCTATTATTCACTGTTCAGGTCATCAATCTGGTGAGACAATGGAAGCAGTGAGAAATTGGGCTGCCACGGCTCACCAAGCTGCCACTCCCCCCCCTTCTTCCCTGCCTCTAGCAATCCCTCCCTTCCTCCTGTACCTGCACATTCCCCTTCAGAAGATTCTTTTGCATCTTGGAGGGGAGGACAGAAGGAGGAACCTTGGTGGTACATAGAGGACAAAATTTTTATTCCACAAGCATTGAACAGAATGCTGGTGAAGGACTTGCATGATTTCACTCATTTGAGTGAAAAGAAAATGCATCAGTTACTGAGCAGACATTACATAAAGGATGTCAGCCAATTGATCAGAAGTTATATACATAGATATAACACATGCCCATGTCTGGGAATCATACTTAAGGGACATATCCCCGGGGAGAGATGGGAAGTAGATTATACTGAGATACAGCCATCAACAGCTAGGTACAAATACCTGTTAGTCTTTATAGATCCCTTCTCAAGGTGGACAGAAGCCTTCCCCACAGGAACTGAAACAGCTCTCACAGTGGTCAAAAAGATATTAAATGAATTAATGCCTCACTTTGGTTTTCTAGTAATCATAGGGTCTGATAATGACCCTGCCTTTGTTGCCAAAATATCACAAGGTATTAGCAAAGGCACTGGGAATAGAGTGGAAACTTCATTTTGCATACAGACCTCAGAGCTCTGGGCAAGTGGAAAGAATGAATAGAACACTTAAAGAATTCCTTATAAAGCTTGTCTTAGAGACCCAAAGCTCCTGGGTCTCACTGCTGCCATTAGCATTACTTAGAAGTAGATACACCCCCAACAGATTGGGTTTAACTACCTTTGAAATTCTGTTTGGGAGAACATCATCTATCCTACCTCTGGTTAGAAAAGACAATTGCTGAAGTCTCTAACTCCTCCCTTGTCAAGTTTCCACAGGCCCTGCAGAAAACCCAGAAGGGCACCTCATGCCTTGTCTGAGAGGCTCTTCCTGTCCCTGTCATTGGACCCGCTCATCCATTCCAGCCTGGGGATGCAGTCCTGATAAAGAAATGTTCTACCTCCAGCCTGGAGCCAAGGTGGAAAGGACCTCATACTGTGATCCTCACCATGCCCACTGCTGTAAAGGTGTAGTTGATCCCTGCCTGGGATTCACTACAGCAGAGTGAAGTCAGCCATCACCACTGAATGGAAAGCAGGGATCCATGATGAACCCCTGAAACTGAGACTGATCCATTCCTCCAGTCCTTGATTTTGCCTAAAGACTTTGGTTGGAGAAATCCTGGGAAGAATAATCCTTGTATTTACTGTGTTACTGTCTGTGATTGTCCTAATTTGGACATCCTCCCCTAATTAGGCTGCTCCCAGGAACAGGTGGACTGAGAAGTGGTCCCAGGAACTGAGTCTGCCAGAGCAATTCCAACAAAATAAGGGGGTTCAGAGTTAAAACAGAGCCAACAATCACTGCCCAGCTTGGGGTTTGTGAGTTCAAATAAGAGTGCACTATAGGCAGTAAACCAAAGGATTCAGGAGGGCTGTCAATTGGACATTAACCCGGCTAGCCCCTCCCCTAAGGACCTCTTCCCCTTGCACCATTCCTCCAGGGGTGTGGTGCCATTATGGGATTTTCCTTAGTCCTCCTCCTTCCTTTGCTTTCTAAAGCTTTAGGAAACCCACATTCCCCAAAGCCCACATGGACAATGACCTTTAGGTCCCTCCTTTTCTGCCACCTACTATTCAGGCTTAGAACCCTGTATGACAATAGATCCTACCTAGGCTCCCTGCTTCTACTTTAGGGCCCCAGTGGCCCCTCGGCTCCAACTGTGCTTTGATGTAGGGTAGTGCTCCTCCCCAGGGGATGACTCCTTTAAGCTGACCATCCAAGTCTTTGACTTGCAGACCCAGACCACACTGAACCCCCTTCCCGCCCCCCATCATTTTAATGATCCAGCAACCATCCCACCAGAAATGGGAAAAGTCCTGAAGGTTCACCCTTTATTCCCGGGCGGCAAGCAGTTTTTCAATTCAACCATTACCTCCTAGTCCAAAAAAGAGATCCACCCTTCTCCAAAGGCCCCATAGGACCTCTGACTCCCCAGCTAGTCCCTTCTAGAACACCAACCCTGACTGATCCTGTTTGACCAGTGCCATCCCTGCCACCACCGGACCTTTCTGACCAGTTAGTTCCAGTTGACAGCCCTCCTGAATCCTTTGGTCCCCACTCCATGTTTGGTTTACTGCCTATAGTGCACTTTTATTTGAACTCCACAAACCCCAAGCTGGGCAGTGATTGTTGGCTCTGCTTTAACTCTGAACCCCCTTATTTTGTTGGAATTGCTCTGGCAGACTCAGTTCCTGGGATCACTTCTCAATCCACCTGTTCCTGGGAGCAGCTTAAAATCACTCTTGGGAATCTCCAAGGTATAGGAACCTGCCTGGTGACTGCTTCCACGAGTCTTTCTGACCCTCTCCTCCAGTCCTGTAATCCCAGTTCTTTGATTAATATTCCAGCATCCTCACCAGCATTGCAGTTTGGTATCAAGCCCCTGAAGGTTCATGGTTTGCTTGTAGGGATGGACTGACCAGGTGTGTCTACTCTAGTACCTTCCTCAGAGATCCAGATTCCTTCTGTGTCCTGGTAGCAGCGTTTCCCAGACTGTTTGTTCTTCCATGAGGGGACAAATGGAGCCACTTCCTGTCCCATTTTTCCCCCTTGGAGATTACCAGACAGAAATGGGCTCTGCCATTCCTTCCCCTCATAGTAGGTCTCAGGCTGGCAGGCACTACCACCCTCAGCACTGCAGCTCTCCTGGAGGGCAATTCTGGGTATGTTGCTCAGACCTGACTCAGATTGAGTCATCCATCTTGAAACTGGAAAACCAGGTTGACTCTCTGGCTGAGATGGTACTCCAAAACCGTAGGGGACTTGACCTACTATTTCTGTAACAGGGAGACCTGTATGTCACCATAAATGAGGAATGCTCTTTTTATGCTAATAACTCTGGGGTAATCAGGGAAAGTCTGACCCTGGTTCTTAAGTATCTTGAGTGTAGACGACTGGAGTAGAGTCAAGGAAAGAACTGTACCAGTCTCTGCTTAATTCCTCCCCATGGCTAACCACTCTTATTATATCCCTCATGGGATCTTTGCTTCTCCTTCTCCTTGCCCTTGCTATAGGTCCATGCATCTTCTCTAATCTTGTTCTCTTCATCTGTCCCCAGGTGGAGGCCATCAAAATTATGATGCTAAGACCTCCTCGATATCAAGAGGAAGGTGATTCAATGGTTTGAATATTCAGGAGAGAGAATGTGGAATGTAATGCCACAGTCTCCTTGAACTGCCCTACCTCAATCATTCTGCCCCAAACCTCAGGCTATCATACCACCCTTCTCTCTTGATCATCAGAATAATTGATAAGAATAAAAGATCTTATATTCTAGAATATCAGATGCTGCTCCCCATCCCAATCTATTAGAATATCAGATACCTTTCCCAACAGAATATCAGATAATCTTCCCATCTCTGATGCAACCCTATTATGTCATTCTCATCATTTGTCATTTTAATTCATATAAAATGTTTACAGTAGCATTTCTTGTGCTAGTAAAAATGCAGAAACAAAACAAACTTCTCATCAATTGTGGGAGATCTGAAGAAGGGCTTCTGAATATAATGAAATAAAATCACTCTGAAAGAAACAATAACTATGAAGGATTCAGTAAAACTTAGGGAGATTTGAATGAATTGACACAGAGAAGTAAGGAAGACCAAAGAACAATAGGAAAAGTGACCACAATGATGGAAAGGAAAACAATGCTAATTTGAAAAGACATGGATTGTGGATGTGGGATAAGGCATATAGTGGAAGGCATATACTGTGCCACATGATAAGTATTTTGGTTAATTACATCTAACAGTGCTTCTTTGCTAAAGGTATTAATTTTATTTCTGATGATTAGTGACAGTTTTTAACAAATAAAAATGATGTAAAATATGCATCCATAGAAAATATTTTAAAAAGTCAAATACTGATTTCACTAAAATTTTTTGTTGTCTGATGCCAACTTGGCTCTCACTGCTCATGAAAATCTTGTTATTTTTCTTTTATTAATTCTCTAGCATTATGTTCTCTGAAGTAGTTATTCTAAATCTTTTCCTTTGTTCTCAAAGCCTCAAATACCATTTCCTTTTCTCTCTTGCTCAGAAGAGATTTGGCCTTATTTCACTGAGAAAAAAATCATCTTGTCCCAATTTCCCCATCTTATATCACAACTGAGAATCCTACTTCATATTTATCCCTCATTCTCTCTTTGCTCTAGTCTCTGATGCAAAGTCTCTTCTCTTTACCAAAGTCAGACTCTCCCTAAAAATGGTTCAGAGCCCATTCCATGTTATTTCTTTTGGAAAATTGTCCTAGAAGATTCCTTTTCTCTTTCACTCCTAATCTCATCTAATTCACTAGCTTTTCCCCTCCTCCTATATATATAATGATGTTTCCCAAGTTCTTTTTTAAAAAAATTCCCAAGAAAATAAGAAATCTTTGATTCTACACCCTCTGAAGCTGTCATCCTATGTCTCTTCTCTCTTTCACAGCTAAACTTTGAGAAAGTATTGATTATACATATTCCTTCCATTTCCTTATTTCTCAAGCCATTTTCAATCTGATTTCTTATCTCATTACTTGACTGAAACCTTTCTTGCAAAGTTGCCAACAATTCCTCCACTGGAAGTTCCAGTGGAAGGATAACTGGGTTTGTAATCAGCAAACCTAAGTTTGAAAGCTAACCTATCACATTCCCTCTGTGATGCTGAACAAGTCAGTGAATCTCTCTGGGCCTCAGCTTCTTTCTAAGATACTTTTTAGCTCTATGTCTGTGTTTCAAGGTAAAGGGCTAACATGATCCAATTGAAAAGTTTATTTTCCTTATATTTATTCTCTCCATGTGTGGATATCCCCAAAGGATTTATCCTGTGTCTGTCTCTTTCTCTATAGAACAAGTCTCCTTATCTCTCTAAATACTCCTTAGTAAGATCCTTGGCTCCCTTGAGTTAAGTTCTCATCTCCAAATAGACAATTGCCACATCAAACTATCCAGAGGAATATCTTCCCTGAATTCTAGCCACATCAAACAGCCACCGGCTGGACTCACTGGCAACTCAAATTTTACATCCCTAAAACAAAGCTCAGCACATATTCCCCCAAATATATTCCTTCTCTAAGTTTTCCCATATTTGTTGAATTAAGGATTATCTTAAAATGAAACCAACTTGTGACCTTGGAATTATCCTTACTCCTTTATATGCAGGCACTGACTACAATATGTTAATTCTGCTTCTAATATAGCTCTCCATTCATACAGCCCCTAGCCTGATTGGTTCAACATTAGCTCACCTCTTGTCCATTGCAATAGCCTCCTAATTGATCTTATCTGATAGAATGTAAGCCTGTAGAGAGCATGGCTTATTATATCCTTAAAAGCCAACACTCAGCACAAGATTTGCCACTTAGTAAGTGCTTAAGAAATGTTTGTTGAAGCATTCTGGGAAGATGGTGAAATAGGTCAGAAATCTCTAGACTTTACAGATTTTCTCTACAGTCAGAGAGAAAATTGTCATGAAATGAATGTCAAATAGTAAAAATAACAGAGTAAAGCAGTTGTCCTTCTGAAATATTTTGAAAAGATTTCAGAGAAGACTCCAGGAGCTGGAGTTTGGCCTGAGTGCAGTGTAAATACCTTCAGTCTGACTCTACCTAGTCAATAAAGAGTAGGGCCTGAGAGAAGCAGATTAGACTTTAAGAAATTTCACCTCACAGGCTTTCATCTAAAGAAGAACAGATGTTGAGTGAGGGAAGATTGAAAATCCTCTGCTGTTTATGGAAGTCAGGCCTAGTGGCGTTGATCAGATATGATCCCTGGCTATGGTGAAAAGGGAGCACAAGCCCCATGAGTGTGATACCATAGGCAGGAAGAACATTTTTGGGACAGCATAGCTGAGGCTTAGGGGAAGAAGAAAAGAATCCGTGAGCCTGAGTCCTTAGAAAGAACTCAAAAAACAACAGTAAGAAGAACTTAAGGTGCAGAGTACCATTACTCACAATTTGAGATTGAATCAATTATAATAATATTAAGTTGCTAAAAATAAAATAAGACAACTTAAAAATAAAAATGAGCAAGAAAAGGGAAAAAAAAACAACCACTCTCTCTGTGTTACTTTAATGTTAAAGGTCTAGGTTCATATTCAGAAGAAGATAGAGCAATTTCATTTGGTCACAAGCCCAAAAAAGAGATCTTGGAAGAACTTAAAAAGGAATTAAAATATCAAATAAGAGAGAATGAGGAAAAATTAGAAAACAAAATAAAATCAATCCAAAAAAACTATGAAAAGGAAGTTAACCAATTGGAAAAAAGAGATACAGCATAAGAAGAAAGTAATTCCAAGAAGACAAGAATTGAACAAGTGGAATTGAATGATGTTATAAGACACCAAACTATAATAAAAGTAGAAAAAATATTTGAGAATCTGACATCTTTTAAAAGGAAATTTCCCCATCTGTAAAGGTTTTCAAAAGAAAAACAACTGGTCTAGAGAACAGATCAAGGAGAGACAATATAAGAATTGTTGAAGTACCCCAAAATTAGATAGAGAAGGACACGGACACACATATATAGAGATGATCTGATATTCCTCAATTCTGTTATTCTGTATGGATTTTGACAGTGACTTAATCTATAATACTCCAGACAAACACAGATTTCTAAACTTTCCCAGACTGGGTGCCAAGAGAAATTGATTTTTTTAATGAATACATTTACAATAGTTTATAAAACTTGCCTACTATAAGCCAGGCAATATACTAGGATTAAATTGAAACAGTCCCTACTCTATTTGTATACAAAAGACACACATAAAAAATATAAGGTAGTTTTGATGGGAAGGCTCTAGTAGCTGATACAGTGGGAAATCATGTAGTAGGTGACATTTAAGCAGACTCTTGAAGGATGCTAGTGTTTCAAAGAGGTAGAAGTAAAGGCAAGGATTTCAGGTAGGGGGAACATCCATTAGGGACAGTATGCAGACATTTGGAGAATTGTGTGTGAAGAATAAGAAGATAGATAGAATAGACTCTAGGCTCTAGTGTATGTGTGAGAGAGGGTAGGGATGTCTAATGATTCTGGAAAAATAGGTTGGGATGAGGTCATGAAAAGCTTTAAATGCTAATCAACAGAACTTATATTTAATTCTAGCTATAATAGGGAACTTAATGAAGTTTATGAAGTAGAAGGGTTACAAGTTTGGCTTGAGGACAGCTACTTGGCACAATGGAAAGAGAGTTAGCTTGGAGTCAGGAAGACTCATCTTCCTGAGTTCAAATCTAGTTTCATACATTTCCTAGCTGTGTGACTCTAGACAAGGCACTTAACCCTGTTTCCCTCAATTTCCTCATCATGAGCTAGAGGAGGAAATGGCAAACCACTCCAGTATCTTTGCCAAGAAAACCCATATAGGGTCATGATTTTTTAGAAACCACTGAAAAATGACTGAACAACAGGAACAAAATCAGACTTAGAATTTAGGAAAGCTAGTTTAGCAAGTGTGGAAAATAGTTAGGAGTGATGAGAGCCTCAATACAGGGAAATCAATTAGGAAGCTAATGAAGAAGTTCAGAGAAGAGGTAATTCAGAGAAGAGATAAGGAGGGCTTGAACTAGAGTAAAAGTGGTATAATTAGAGAAAGGGGCATAGATGTTATAGAAATATTACAAGCTCTGGCAAATGACTAAATAGTTTTAATGAGTGATAGCATTGGGGGGGAAATAACTTAAAATTACCACTTGGGTAAGTAGAATTAAAATAATAACCTTGACAGTAATAGAGAACAGAAAAGTAGACTTTTGGATCAAAGTAATGAATTCTATTTTGAACATGAGATCCTTAGGATCCATGCAATTTGAAATGCCCAATAAGCAGCTAGTGATGTGGGCTTGAAGGTCAAGAGAGACAAGATATAAATATCCATATCTAGAAGGCATCTTCATAAAGTTAATTAAATCCCTTGAAGTTAATAAGATTAGTTAGTGAGAGAGTATAGAGAGAACAGAAAAGAGGACTGTGAACAGATTTCAGATTTTTAGATGATAGAAAGTAAAGGAAGTAGAAGCATTAAGTATAGAACATTATGATACCTAATTCACTGGAAAAATAGAAGCCATTTTTCAAGAGCTGCTTAATTTACCCATTCTCATTTCACATTGCTCTGATATTTGATTGATCTGCTAACTTCTCCTTCTTTGATGTTTTGGACTAAGTGATGGCATTTCTCCTTGCCAAGGTCAATCCCTTGTGGATCAAGAGTCATTCCATTCTTGTTGCTTTCTTTTGCATATTGTTCTTACTATCACCCCTACTTTCTCTAATCTTTAATCTTTCCTTCTCTATTGGCTCCTTCCCTGCTGCATAAGAACATATCCAAATGTCTTATATATCAAAAATAAACAATAAAAATCCCTTTAATTTGATTTTAACACAGTTCCTAAAAGACTTATTTTCCAATATGTCTGCTTTTTTTCTTGGCTAAACTCCTGGAAGAAAGCTGTCTATACTCAGACCCTCCACTTCTCTCATTCTCTTCTAAATTCTCTGTTATTTGACTTCTTACCTCATCCTTCAACTGAAATTGCTGTTGCCAATCAGTAAGTGGACAAGCATTTATGAAATACTTACTAAGTGCACTGGTGACAGGAAGGAAGGCAAAGTTATGGTCCTTGGCCAAAAGAGCTCATCTTCTAATAAAAGAGGGATTGCCCAATAAGCCCAGCTGATAAAAGTATGCTGAGTGCTACTGATGCATTTCCACATAAGAAAGAGACTAAGGACACTACTTTTGGAAGTTTTAAAATGGTAAGAACTGGGAATATATGGAGAGACTTTGGAGCATTGGTAAATATTTTACAACTAGATATGGTCAACCAACTGTGAAGTCTTTTGATTGGCTGTGGTTGATATCCTATGCTCTGTTCTTTCCTTCTAGGAGTTAGAGGTTATTACCCTATGAGTTTCAAAACATAAGGATAGTGCACCATTTGGAAGTCTTGATAGTCTCAATCAATGATAGTCATTGACAGTTATATCAAAGATAGCAAGCAATAAGGGACGAGCTTGTGACACAGACAGAATTATATGAATTTGCATGTCTTGTGAACTTGGTGGGACAAATGCCGTTTAGAAATTGTTTTGAGTCTGAGTCCAGTCTTCTCAGAGATTAGGATTGGGGAGTATGTGCCCCAAAAGTAAATGGAGGAAATATTTATACTTTTCTCTTTCTTTATCTTCAAAGTAGATATTCTTTTATAACAATTAATTGATGTTAAATGGTTAAAAGAAACAGAAGTATTAATCACAAGTGGTTAATAGCATTAGGAGAAAAAAAAACTTGTGGGATTCTAGACTATAGCAGCTCAAGGATTCATAACTCTAGCCCTTGAGGAATACACTCTAGGACCCTAAGATGTTTATATAGTTAACTTGGCTTTGAGATTGTGATCAAAGAGGGTATTCTAGGTATGATCATATAAGATGTATTGTAGAAATGAAAGGTAACCTCATAGAGAAGTCTAAAAGTAGGGGAGGGGGGAGAGGGAGAGAGAGAGAGAGAGAGAGAGAGAGAGAGAGAGAGAGAGAGAGAGAGAGAGAGAGAGAGAGATATGGTGGTTTTAAATAGATTCTACTGACTATTTTAAGGAAAAGTCCATTTATTCCTATACTCTCTATTTTTAATATACTCCTCTGTTTTTAAGAGGAATGAATGTTGGATTTTATCAAATCCCTTTTCTGCATCTATTGAGATAATCATATGGTTTTTGTTAATGTGATTATTGATATAGTCAAGTATGCTAATAGTTTTTTCCTCACAGTTTTCCCCCCTTTTGCTCTGATTTTTTTTTGCACAACATGACAAATATGAAAATATGTTTAAAAGGATTGTACATATGTAACCTATATCAGATTGTTTGCTATCTTGACATGGGGGAAGGTAGGGGAGAGGGGGAGAAAAATTTAGAATGTGAAGTCTTACAAAAATGAATGCTGAAAATTATCTTTACATATATATGGAAAAATAAAATACCATTGAAAAAAACTTCCATTTAAAATCATTTTGGCAGCTTTCACAGAGGATGGACTAGAAAGAGAAGAATCTTAAGGCAGGCAGACCAATTTAGGAAGTTATTGCAATAGTTCTGATAAAAAGTGACTAGGATATAAACCAGGGGTCCTCAAACTTTTTAAATAGGGGGCCAATTCACTGAGCCTCAGACTATTGGAAGGCTACACTATAGTAAAAACAAAAACTTTGTTTTGTGGTCCTTTAAATAAAGAAACTTCATAGACCTGGGTAAGGAGGATAAATGTCCTCAGCTGCTGCATCTGGCCCACGTGGGCTGTAGTTTGAGGACCCCTGATATAAACTATGGTGATGGTCATATCACTAAAAGGAAAAGATGAAAGATATATTATGGAGGAAGAATTGCTAAGATTTGGCAACTGATTAAATATGAAGGATGAGATAGAATGAAGAGCTGAAATCAGTGATTCCTAGACGATGACCCCAAGTGATTGGAAGAATAGTGATGCTTTTGATAAAAATAGAGAGTTCACATGACAGTTGGATTGAGGAGAAAATTAATAGATTCCATTTCGTGCATGCTCATTTTGACTAATCGTGAACTCATTATGATGATGATAATAGCATAATAAAAATAAAATAATTGCTAAGATTTATACAACATTTTAAGATTTGTGAAGTCCTGTATCTCTATATTGTATTATTTGATCCTCACAACAATCCTGTGAGGTAAGTGCTTTTATTATCCCCATATTACAGATGAGGAAAGAGACACTGAGAGGGGATAAAATCACTCAATCAAGGTCATACAACTTAGTGTTTGAGATAAGATTCAAACTCATTTCTTCCTGATCACAAGTTCACTGCTCTATCCACCACTCCACCTACTGGTTTGTTAGTGGATTTTTGACATAGCTCAAATGTCCTTTATCTCTTTGTTCATAAAAGGAAGGGTACAATCTTATATAGAAGGAAAAACAAAAGACAGGACAATATCGCATGTTGACTCCAACCTGATGATTAGTTTAAGAGTTTGAGCAGCAAAAACCATAAGGCTGATTTTGAGATAATATTTCTCCTACTTAATCACTTCACTTAATGACTTCCCCAGTTACTCTACACACATCCTGGCTGAACCTTCAGTATAGCCTGGGTTGTGGTGTGTAACCATCACTCTGAGAAGATGAAACCCAGACAGGTTGTCCTTCTCACTACTCAGCACAGTCACTTCCTGACTTCTGGTTGATGCATCAAGAATGCTGCCAAGATACCAGCCTTGTAAATCACCAGACAACTCTTCTATACTATCTACAGATCTCAGAATATTCTACTCTGTGCTTAAAGAAGGCCCGTCTTAAGGACTTAAGCATCAAAGAAAAGAATATAGTGACTGAGATCAGCAATGTGCCTATTCAAACCAGGGCATGAGTCTTTTATGACACTGATGACATCATGATTCTTTGGGATCTTTGAATTATTCTCTTCTTAATTAGAATGCAAATTCTTCATCTTTATTGATGTATGCTCATTTGTGTTCTCCTTCTTTCTGCTTCTCTTTATTCCCATATTGAAATCAAAAAGTTTCTATGCAGTTCCAGGTTTTTTTTTCCCTAATCATTAGAAATTCTTGGAATTTTTTTCTCCTGTTTGATTTTACTGAGATTTTTCTGGGTAAGTAATTCTTAGTTGTAAGATTATATCTCTGCTTCTTTTTAGTTGTAGCTGCTAAACCTTGTGTGATCTTGACGTCATTCTTTTTAGTTGCTTCCAGTACTTTTTCTGACCTAAAAGATCTTTAGTTTGCCTATGAAATTGCTGGTTCTTTTTATATTATGATTTATTTTCTGGAGATGACAAGTAGATTAATTTTATTTTCATCATGCTCTTTGGTTGCAAGATATCTTGGCAGTTTCCTACTCCTCCCTGATTTTTAAAGATATGACAGACAGAATCTTTTTGCTGTCATTGTTGTCATAGTTTTCAGGTAATAAAATAATTCTTAAATCATTTCTACTTGATATATTTTCCAGGTCATTTGCCTTTGGTACAAATTACCTTGTATTTTAATTCTATATTAAAAATCTTTTGATTTTGTTTTACTATTTCTTATTGTTTAATAGAATCATTAATATATATTTACTCCACTCTAATTTTTAGGGTGTCTGTTATATAAGTAAGGTTTTTATACCTCTATACCAAAAATTACTTCTCTTTTCAAGTCTCTCATCCATAGCTTTCATTCCTTTCCTAATTATTTCCTCTATGACTCTCATTTCTTTTATAATGTAATTTCAAAATTCTCCTCCTTAGAGAGGAGAAAGTGAAGATTTAAAAAAAGTAGAGCTTATAGGTACTATGTAACTGCATTTTCTGGAGTTCCAAAAAGCTTGTTTCCTAGGATGAAAGTTCTCTTCTTGAAGAGGAAAAGTTTATCAGAATCAAGTATCTGGCTATATACTTCTATGTGCAGAAAAAGTAACCAAGAATTTTCCCCACTTCGATGACTTCATGTATGAGGACCTTACCATTCTAAAAGAGTTGTGGTTTAGATCTGTGGGTTTTAAATAAACAATAAACTGGAGCCTATTTTTTCCCTTCCTTCCTCTCTTTCCTTCTCTTCCTTCCTTCCTCTTTCTCTCCCCTCCCTCTCTGTCTCTGTCTCTGTCTGACTCTGTCTCTCTCTGTCTCTGTCTCTTTCTGTCTCTGTGTCTCTCTGTCTCTGTCACTCTCTCTCTTTCCCTCTCTCCCTCCCTCCTCTGTCTCAGTTTTCTTTATCTGCCTGAGAATACTTCAGCTGAGAGCATTAAGTGAAACTATAAACTGGAACTTTGAGAAGATAGCTCTGTAATCTCATGCCCAATGGAATTATACCAGGCAATGACCAGATCACAAAGCCACTGCCAACAAATAGCCCTGTGAGATTAGCAGGGTGTGTTAGAGATGCTCAGCAGGGAGTACAACCCCCTGGACAGAGATTATATACTATGCCAGATGAGTACATGACCAACGGACTGATTCAGTGATATCACCAAAAGACACTGATAACTGCACTGTTTGAAGTGTGAAGTAATTCTCCTCATGTGGATCCTGGATACACATTCACTCATTCTCCATCCATTCCCTGGTGGATACATATCTACTCTTTGTAATGATACTTTGTATGGGGGAATGTTTATTGCTACTTTTCTTACCTCACTTTTTCATTAAATGTGTTTGCTTTGCACTCTTGTGTTGTTCATTGGACTGCTCAAAATAAACACGGACTTGTGAATTATGATTTTGAACAAAAGGAGGCTCCTGAAATCAT